>NC_092397.1:21885066-22107566 GCF_030028105.1 Mobula birostris
GGTGTTGTGGAGAGTGTAGAGGATTGTGGAAGTTTGCAGGGAGACATTGATAGGATGCAGAAGTGGGTTGAGAAGTGGCAGATGGATTTCAACCCGGAGAAGTGTGAGGTGGTACACCTTGGAAGGACAAACTCCAAGGCAGAGTACAAAGTAAATAGTACGGCACTTGGTAGTGTGGAGGAGCAGAGAGATCTGGGGGTGCATGTCCACAGATCCCTGAAAGTTGCCTCACATGTAGATAGGGTAGTTATGGGTTGTTAGCTTTCATAAGTCGAGGGATAGAGTTTAGGAGTCGCGAGGTAATGATGCAGCTCTATAGAACTCTGGTTAGGCCACACTTAGAGGGCTGTGTCCATTTCTGGTCGCCTCACTATAAGAAGGATGTGGAAGCATTGGAAAGGGTACAGAGGAAATCTACCAGGATTCTGCCTGGTTTAGAGAGGGATAGATAGAGTGGACAGCTTGTGCCTCTTACCCAGGGCACCACTGCTTAGTACAAGAAGACATGGCTGTAAGGTAAGCGGTGGAAGGTTCAAAGGGGATAATAGAGACAGTTTTTTACTCAGAGAGTGGTTGGTGCGTGGAATGCATTACCTGAGTCAGTGGTGGAGGCAGATACACTAGTGAAATTTAATAGACTACTAGACAGGTATATGAAGGAATTTAAGTTGGGGGTTTATATTGGAGGCAGGGTTTAAGGGTCGGCACAACATTGTGGGCCGATGGGCCCGAATTGTGCTGTACTATTCTATGTTCTATGTTCTATGTTAACTTTCTGCCCAACTCCCTAAAGTCCTCTTTAAAGGACGTTCTCTCTCTGTTGTTAGTTCTAATAAGGTGGCTGCTCATCCTGCTCTTTCAGGATGGCCTGTAGCTTCTCAGAGTCATCCTTGTCCCTGGCATGAGTGAAGTAATGCATCATCCTAAGATCTCACTGATTTCCACTGATACTCCTGTCTGTGTTCCCCCGGCTAAAGTGTTTGCTGCATGTGATTGATATCCTTCCATGTCCTGTATATTGATGAGCTTATGTAACAGTCTCTTTGTAATAAAACTTGTTTAAAAATCATTCATTATATTCTTTGTTGTTTTAGCTCAGGATATTTACACATGCATTCACAAACAAAGGAGTCTGCACGCATGTTGAAATGAAAACACTTTGTTCGAACTCGTACGATTTTAATACAGAAAGAGAAACAAATATCTACAGTAGTAGCAGTACGTAATTCAAAATAATACTTATCATCCACAAACAGACCAATCTTCGTGTTGGAAGAGAAACACAGTTCCGACATTGTCACGCAGCTTGTTCTCTTCCTCACTGACCCGGTCTCCCTTAATATGTCTCGCTCGCTTCACTCTCTGTCTCTCTCTCTCTCATTCTCTTTCTCTGTGTCTCCCACACACCCTCTCCCAGGTGCTCACACCCGTGTCATCTCCCTCGTGCCCTTTCTCTCGCGCGCTCTCCCTCACGTGCTCTGCCTCGCGCCCTCTTTCTCGCGACGTCTCAGTCGCTCTCTCCCTTTCGTACCCTGAGCCCTCGCGCTCACTCCTTCATGATGTCCCATTCGTTCTCACTATCTCTCTCCCCGTCTTTGTTTCTGTCTCATTCTGTCTCTCCCTTGCGATGTCTCATTCAATCTCACTATCTCTTTCTCTCCCTCCCTCTCTCTCTATCTCACTCTGTTTCTCGCTCGCGATGTCTCATTCGTTCTCACTATCTACCTCTCCCAGAGTAGAGTGCCCTCCTGCTTCAAATTATCCACCATTGTACCCGTACCAAAAAATATCAAGTGAACATGCCAGAATGACTGGCGACCTGTTGCACTCACCTCAATAATAAGCAATTCCTTCGAGAGTCTGGTCAAGGATTACATCTGCAGCTTGCTGCCACCCAGACTGGACCCCGTACAATTTGCCTACCGACACAACCGATTGACAGATAACACAATAACCACAGCTCTACACACCGTCGTTACACAGCTGGAGAAGATGGATAGCTGTGAGAATGTTGTTCTTGGATTACAGTTCGGCATTCAATACCATAATTCCATCCAGGCTCGACAAGAAGCTCAGACAGCTCGACCTTGATACTGTCTTGTGCTGCAAGATCCTGGACTTCCTGTCAGACCACCAGCAGGTTATAAGAGCGGGCTCCCTCACCTCAAACCCTCTGACTCTCAAAACAGGAACCCCTTAGGGCTGCGTACTGAGTCCCTTCCTTTACTCCCTGTATTGATATTCTCTCCAGTCTTCTCTGCAAAATAACTCCCCTTCTCTCAGCATCATTCAACACTTGATTCTCTGTTTAATTTGCATATTGCTGTACATTCATCAGGGACCTTGTCTAATTTCCACTTCCTAAACTTCTCTTATAGTCCCTTCTCCTTTTTGACTGCATTTGCACCATTGCTGAACCACTGGACTTTAAATAAATCCCACAGGTCAGATGTGAGTTTACCCAATCACAGCAGCTCCCAGTCTCTACTCTCCCCATTTCCTACCAGACACAATTCTCATTAGCTTGCCCTCAGTTCAGTAAATTCCCCAAGATTGTGTGCTTATTTAGGGATGACGGTTGTCAAAATAGTCTCCCACAGACATTCATCAGTTGCAAGGCTCATGCCCTAATTCAAGATCACTTAAATGTCTCTAATGTATCTGCTTCTAACTAGCTACGAATTCCATTCATTTTCTGTGTAAAATAAGAACCTAAGGGATACCCACTGCTATAGGTTCCGCCAATCACCTTAAAGTTATACCCCCCTCGTTTCTGCCACTTCCACCCTAGAAAAAATGCTTTGGCTGTCTACTCGATATGTGCCTTCTATCATCTTGTATACCTCTTTGAAGTCACCTCACACCCTGCATCCCTCTAAAGAGAACACTCCTCCACCTGTCCTCACAAGACATCCTCAATGAAATTCAAAGTTCACAGTAAATTCACCGTCAAAGTTTACACGTGTCACCGCATACTACCCTAAGATTCATCTTCGTTTTTCCGTTCATTGTAAATACATGTGGTTCCATGCTGTAATGGTGAGCACTCTGCACTCTGAATCCAGCGGTCCGAGCTTGAGTCTCGGCGGAGCCTGTTTCTTATTCTGTCAATCAGGATCCATTTGTGAATATATGTACTGGATTATGACAATGTTAGTCAGTCCCCATGGGAAGGCAGTCGGCTGGTGGCGTAGTGGCATCAGCGCCGGACTTCGGAGTGAGTTCGAAGCCAGATGGCTTCACAGGCATGCTTTCCATCCGTGTTGGGTTGAGAGTCGAGCCAGCAACTCGACCTCGTATAAAAGAAATAGCCTGCTGCAGAATCAGTAAAAGCGTGAAGAGCTGACCCATGCTCTCTTGTGAGTCTATAAGGCAATTTCCTTTTTTTTCTCCATGGGAGAGCGCGACGGTCTGGAGGTCGTGTGGCCGCGTCGAGCGAAGGTCGAAAGGCAACCTTGGCTGGAGGCCGCGTCTTTGTGTATATAGGCCCCCAGAACGATTGAGTACGAGCTGTCGCCGTACGGAGTCCGAGCTCCGTAATGCTGATGGAAGATATTTTCGAAATTCGAAGGCATGTGCGATTAATCGTGTTAACTGTAGTTTGTATTGTTCTCCTTCAGTTTGTTTTGTGTTTACTTTTTTGTTGGCGACAGGTTGTGTTTTTTTTGGGACGGCTGGTTGGGATTTGAGGTCAAATGTTCCTGTTGGCGTTTGTCCGTGTGAATGATCTGAAAGATTTTTTTTAATGTGTCAGGGAAGGGTTAGTGGTTTGTTGTTGTTGTCGCTGTTTTCTGTTCAAGAGGAGTTTGGGGATTAGGGGTTTGATGTTTTTGATATTGTGTACGGGTGTGCGATCTATTAGTTTTATGCGAGGGTGACGTGCGGGTTTTGGGTTTTGCGAGTTCTATTTCTTACTTTTTTTTTTCAAATGGGGTTGATGTTGTTTCATTCAACGACATTCATATCGCATATTTGTATTTCAGGGCTATCTGGAGAAGACAAATTTCAGAGTTGTATTGTGAGTTCATTGTTGGGGTGAGTGAAATTATCCCCTCTGCTTCAAAAGCCTGATCGTTGAGAAGTAATAGCTATTCCTGAACCTGGTGCTGTGGGAATAAAGAATCTTGAAACTCTTTCTTGATGGCAGCATCGGGAAGTGAGCATCACCTGGATGATGGGGTCCTTGATGATGGATGCTGCTTTGCTGTGACAGCGCTCCTTGTAGATGTGCTCAGTGGTGGATTGGTCTGTAGTTGTGGTGGAACTTTTCTCTGGTTATTCCATTCAAGGGCATTGGCGTGTCGATACCAGACAATGATGCAACCCAGTCAGGTGTTTCTTCACTGTACATCTACACAAGTATGTCATTTCCTTAGACGACGTGATAAATTTGCACAAACCTGCATAGTATAGGCTGTAAATGCAGGTAAATCTTTCCAGGGTGCTAAAAATTCTGCTCCCCTAAGACTAAATTGGGAAATTACTCTTTTGTTTTTACAACTTTCTATAACCTGCCTACGTTTCTGTACTTCTTTTTCCTCCTGACATGTCAAAAACCTTTGCAAAGTGAAGCGCACAACATCTCCAGGTTTCCCTTTATCAACTCTCCGTTCCATCCTGAAAGAATCCCAGTTCGACGGAGGTGATTGATGGTGCCCATGAATTCCAGTTCAGTGTCAGGGTTCCTCAAGTATCAGTCCTTGAACCAGTGGCCTTGTATTAGTGTTCAACGGTGGAGTACAATGTAAGGTGTGTTCAGGTCTGTGTGACTCTAACAGTGCGGAGAGTTTTATAGGTCTGCTTCCTGGTATTGAAGATCTAGATATTATAGAGCTCATTGTCCCTATTGTCAACTGCTGACTGTTCGCGTACAGTCTCTTGTGCATGGCATGTCGATACCAAAGATACACCCTCTTTTCCTCTCAATGCTAAGTTGTAGCAGTTCGTCTCCCTGCAATACTGTGTTTGGTTTGTGTGTTTTTTTTTCTTGTCCGGCTCACTACTGTGTAGTGCTGGAATTATACTGACTAATGTACATGCGGTCCAAAGCAGATTTGTATAGTTCTGTCTTCTTCCAGTGTTGTAAGTGGCTTGTGTACACAAAGGGCGGAGGATGTCTGTGATCGGCCAGGTCTTTGCATGGTCATCTGTTCAGCAAATGGGCTGGTACTGGAATTCTGTGGTCTCACAGAGTTGTGCTGGGGTAGTTGGGGTCTGTATCCCTCCATTTTGTGCTGTGCTAATTCAGCTCTGTGGGCTTGTCGTAGAGCGCAGTACGCAGTGTATTATTGTTAAATGTCAGTTCTTTGCAGGGATTGTACAGGTCTCTGATCACACAGCACAAAGACAGTTAAGTGTCTGTGCCTAATAAGAATCTCTGACATTCCAGTACTGTTCCGTGGTTATGAATGTCTCTGTATGTCCAGCTGTTATAACAGCATGTCTCTGAACAACATGTTGCCAGCAGTTGTAAAGGTCTTTGCCCTGACTGTACGGTGCGAGCTATTGTGAAAATCTGTGCCCTTGCAGTGCGGTGGCAGGCTGTTGTAAGCATATATCTTCTTACAGTGCGGTGCCTCGTGTTGTGAAGGCCTGTGTCCTTACAGTAAGATGTTCATAATGTCAATAGGACACAGTTACACTGCAATGCTTGGATTGTCCAGCTCTGTGTCATCAGTGTTATGTTTTGATAAATCTCTAAACTTGTATCAGAGTCTTGTGCTGGTCTGTGTCCTCACTGACCTGTACTGTGCTCTGGCAGCTCAGTGTGCTTGGAATAGTCATAATCATAGTTATAGTTATAGTCATAATTTATTGATCCCGGGGGAAATTGGTTTTCGCTACAGTTACACAATAAATAAATAGAAATAAAACCATAAATAGTTAAATAGTAATATGTAAATTATGCCAGGAAATAAGTCCAGGACCAGCCAATTGGCTCAGGGTGTCTGAACCTCCAGGCGAGGAGTTGTAAAGTTTGATTGCCACAGGCAGGACTGACTTCCTATGACGCTCTGTGTTGCATCTCGGTGGAATGAGTCTCTGGCTGAAAATGCAGCAATGCAGTGGCATTGCCTTTAGAGAAGTGTGTCCTTATTACACGAACTGACCATATACACTTGGGTAGTTCAGAAGTCTCCTAGAGACCAGGCATAATTTTTCAGACCATTAGTGGGCACAACATCATTGTGGAATGGGGTAGACCATCAAACCCATCAATTCTAAACCAGCTCCTGATACAACATTCCTACTGTCGCGTTCCGAACTTTTTTCGCCACAGCTCAGAAGGCTATTTCCCCGAAGGATCTGTCCGGTTCCTCTTTAATGACTCTGAATGGTTGTTCTCATCAGCACTGCAGGCTGTGTGCCCCAGATGGGAACCACAGTCAGATTAGAAATAAGAGTTTCGTCACGTGTCCCTGCGATCCCCTGCCCATGAGGCCTGAAGTCATTAACCAATAAACAATGAACAGTAAAACAAAGGAGCTGTCTCCTCAGTTCACTCTGTATGTGTGTGTGTTGACCATGATGCCAGTTTAAACCGCATGCTTGCATGTGGTGTGCGCCCCCAGTTGACTAATCTCCACCACCAAAGGATTTACTGAGCTTCATACTCTTCGCTGGTTGAGAGACCGAACAATATCTGTCTTAGAGTTAACACGCCTGGAAATATCACCATACCCCTTCATGACTCACTTTCCAGCGGGCTCTTCTCCTGGGTAAGCATCAATGTAAAGTATTCATTCTGTATCTCGCTTGCTAACTCTGGATCCAGGCAAAAACTCCCTCCTTTGTCCTTGAGTGTCCCTGCCGTTCCCTAGTGCTCTGTTGTTTTCAGTATACAGTATGTGTGAAATGTCTTGGCATTCTCTTTCACCCTCCTCACTCAGGACATATCCTGGTCACGGTTCACTCTCCTGATTTGCAGCAGGATTGGTTTCTTGTTTCCTTTATAGCCCTGTAGAACCGTCGAATTTCAGCTGCTAAAACGACAATATGACCCCTTTCTTTTTTTTCACTAAATGCAATATCTCTCATCACCGTGAGCTCCTGAATATCAGCATCATTCTTTACCTTCCTCACAAGGACAGAGAAGTCCTTGGTTCTGACAGCTGGACTGTAAGTGACTCTCACATGTCAGACATGGACTTAACCAGCAACTTCATCTCCCAGAATACTCTATATGATTCCTGCCCAATGCTGCTGTACTTAGCTTTCCGCAAATTCCATTCATTCCCCTGCAGGTCCTGCCTTATCTTCATCACTAACCATCTGAAAACCTCCAGAATTGTAATCCTTAAATCTTTCCCAATGAAACTCCAAACATTTCACTAGGCTCACTTCCCAATATTAAGCCAAGTATATCCCTCGCCCTGGTGGACCATCGACATACTGTTTCAGGGAACCTTCTTGATCACTCCTAACAAATAATGTCCAACCAAGTCTGAGACTGCAATGGGGTCTCAGTCATTTTGAGATAATTATTCACTCACTGTAGCTATCTATTCATTTTACATCAGCCTATAACCTGACGACATGTCTGTTTCTTTCTCTTACTGGATATAGGACCCTTCGTGTAATCTATGCACAGTGATTGCATCTTTCTTATTCCTGAGTTCTACTCACATTGTCTTACTTGATGAGCCTCTGGGAAGACCTCGACCTTGTGACATTTTGTCTGATCAGTAGTGCAGCTCCCCAACCTGTTTTACCTCCCTCTGGACTGTCTGAATGATCTGAATCCTGGAATGTTGAGCTGTGCGTACTACACTTCTCTCAGCCATATCTCTGTAATGGCTGAATCACCGTGCCATGTACTAATCCAGGCTCTACGTACGTCTGCCTCAACTGATCTCCACCCTGCACTGATATAAACACGCTTCAGCCACTTCGGTGCCACCGTGCTCTTTAACGTGGCTCCATCTGGACTTGCTTTTTGTGTTCCTCGACCTCGTGGCTACCTTCTGCTCAATGCTGCTTTCAGATCTATAGCTCCGTTTTCCAGCACCACTCACAGCCCCGCGCCTCCGTCCATCGCTTCCACATGTTAAACTCTGCCAGGGTAGCCCCAGCAAACCTCTCTGTGTGAATATTAGTTCCTCACTGTCCTTACACCAGTCTCAGTTATCCTGGAAGAGAGCCCAGTACCCGATGCCCTCCCTCCAGCACCAGATTGCTAGCTACACATTTAACTGCACGACCTTACAATCACTTAACTCACAAGGAAATAATCCAGAGATCACCACCAGAAGGTTCTAACTTCTGATCTTTCTGCTCAGCTCCCTGAATTCTTTTTGCAGGACTTTGTCTCTCTGTTGTGAGTTCAAATGCACCACAAACTCTCGCTGCTCATCCTGCCGTTTCTGAATGGCCTGTACCTTCTCAGAAACTTCCTTGGACCTGGCATGATGGAGGTACCACACATACTGCGATCTCACTCATGTCCACAGATACTCCTGTTTGGGTACCACCACACCCCCACCCCACCGGGTGAAGTCTTTGCTGAAAGTGATTCAGATCCTTCCATCCCCTGTATATTCATATGCTTATCTAATAGCCTCAGCTCAGGGTATTTGCATATGGATTCGCAAACAAAGGATACACAGCACGCGTCTTAAATAATAATATTTTATTAGAACCAGCACATTTTCAATGCAGAAAGAAAAAAAAACTAGAAAAAAAACGAAACAAATGTCTGCAGTAGTAGCAGTACAGAAATCAAAATCATACTTAACCTCGACTAAACAAACCGGTCTGAATGTTGGAGGGGGCCAGAGACCCGAACAATGTCACGCAGCCTGTTCTCGTTCTTTCGCTGTCCTCTTTCACTTTCCTACTTCAGCTCCAATCTAAGACAAAACTCTCTTCCCACCTTGTAGCAAAGAAGGTGCCTGTTTCTGCGCCGTTCAAATCCCCTTAGAGTTGTACATTTCCATCTTTGTAGTACGAGCTTCTCTCACCCGATCTCCTATGAGTTTCAGCCCAGACACACACGTTTATCATCACCTCAACTATTATGACTGCAAACCTGCAATTCCTTGAGAATCTGAAAAACAAAATGTTGTGAACTGGTTGTTTTGTATTTTCCCAAAGTAATCCGGCTTCAATCTAACATTGTTGGGTCTTACATGCTTCCATTTTATTTCAGCATAAGAACATGAGTAATCACAGTTAACCATTTCCTTACAACGCCACAATGGCAGGGCGTTCAAAACGCCCTGCCTGTAAAAAAAAAAAAACAAACAATAAACTGATTCTGGCAGCCCCTTCCCTGTAATTCCCTCCAGTTACCTGAAAGGTATGTCCTCTCGTGTTAGCCACCGTCTCCCTGGATAAAAGGCCCTGGGCAACGACACTACCTGTCTTTTTTTTCTTAATCTTGCACAACTCCATCAATCTCCTCCCATTCACCATAGTTCCCAATAGCAAAAGTGAGCTTTCTGAACTTTTTTTCTCATTGTACATGTTCTCTAATTAAGACATATCTAGGTGAATACTCCCTACGCCCTGTCTGAAGCTTCCACGTGAGTTCTATAATAAGGCAATAGGAACTGAATACGCACTCTCTGTCTCTCTCTCGCTTTCTCTCACTCTCTCACTCTCTCGCTCTCTCTCTCCATTGTTCTCACTCATTCACTCTCAACATCCTCTTTCCTCCCTTCAGCTCCAGCCTGAGAGAAGCTGGAATGTCATCACGGTAACCGTTGCGCGATGTGGTGCCCCCACCTGAAACTTATCAGCCCATCCATCCACTGTCTCTTTCAGTCATTTACAAAAATCGGAAAGAGCAGGGTTTCAGAACAGACTTCTTGGAAACGCTCCATCTACTGCCAGTCCCTTACTCTTTGCGTAAGGTAATGCAAAATTCAGGGAGTCAAGTTTACATCGATCCCAGTTTCTGAGTTTCTGGATGAGACTATTAAGAGAACTCTTGCCAACGTCTCACTCCATCGCACTACCCTCATGAATTTGTTTTGTTATCTCCCCAGAACGGCATTCAGGTGTGTAAGGCACGACCTGCCCCTCTCAAAGTGATATGATTGCCCTTCATTATGCCTCCCCAACTACTCATCAACCTTACCTCTAATAATCCTCTCCAATAGTTCAGCCTCTATTAATGCAAGAGTCACTGTTTTACAATTTCCAGGGTCATCCCTATTGTCTATTACTTATTTAGAGTTTATATTTAGATATTATCCGCTCTAGATGAACCTGAATTGACTTTACTGGCCAACTAGTGAAGAGCAGACGAATGAATTCAGAGAAGGATTCGTGAATTCGTTTCATCTCGAGCGGGCAATTCTGAATGTAGACGTTGCTTATCTTTTACATTTTATAAATAATAATCTTCCCGGCCATGCTTGTTTTGACCAAGCTTTCTTACCGGGGCTTCGTAGAAGTCTAGGGCTCATCGAGAGATGGTGATTAAAAAGGCCAGTATGGTAGTGCGCAGTAGCGCCGTGTTTATTTGCTTGAATGCGTTCCAGTTTTTGATGCGAGAAAGGGAAAGCCATTAATAATTGGCGAGCACTGTATTGCACGGATTGGATTTGCCCAATTTGGGCTCTGACGTTAGACTCCCCCTCCCAGTGTCCATTCACGCGCCAGCGACTGTCTTTTGGAAGTGGACGATCGTTAGGGCATGGGAGTGAAATTTTCATTCTAAAGACGGGATAATACGCTCAGCTTCTGGCCTGCCGCTTTGCTGTTGCTGTAAACATGGCAAAACGTGCAGGTTAGAAGCGATTTGTATTGTTAATTTTAGTATTTTGCGGTTTATCGTTTAGTTATTTGTTTTGTCGTTTTCTTTTATATTTTGTTAACTCCTGTATTTTACAGACATGTCTGACGGTACAGTGCTCTGAGTCATTTTAGTGCACTAGTGCAACAATGGTCACAGAAAGATCTCTGTCTTTACAATGAAAGCTTCTGATCAATGGGATTTACATACGCACGTAATTAAAGTCGTCCTGTTCAATTGTGCCTAGACTGTGACAAACAGCTTACAAATGCAGCAATGGCTCCAGAAAAACTGAAAAAAAAAACACTTTCCTACAACTCTCGGCCATATGATACGCAAAAGTAGTGATTGTTTTAAACGGCTGTCGGAATCTCAAAACAGAGTAAAGATTTTGTTATTTGAATCACAGTCAGTAAGAAACTTCAGGAAGCAAGTTATTTAGTAGCGGAACTTATTAGTCAGAAAAGGAAAAAATCACAGATTTGGTGGGAACCTAATAATGCCAGAAAGTAAAATAATAGTGCGTTAAACGCTAGGACAGGATGGACAACGATAAATTGAAAAGGTTTCACTCTCAAGCAGTACGATAAGTCGACGTATTAATGACATTCCACTTGATGCTGAAGAGGTTATTCTGTGATAAACTGGAAAACACGAGCTCCTCCATCCAGGTTGATGATTCAACAGATTTCTCCAATAAATAGCATTGGTAAAATTTGTAAATTATTGAGACACTCAAGGAAACTTCTTTTGCAATGAGTTTCCCGAAACAAGCAAAGTTCAAGATATATTTAATGTTTTGTCTTCATATCTGGAAGATCAGTTTTGGCAAATAAGTTGCTTTAGCTTATGTCTTTTATTTACTTCACGATTTCACATTGTCAATATAGATTTTCATGTTGTATATAGAAACATAGAAGCATAGAAAACCTTCAGCACAATAGAGGCCCTTCGACCCACAATGCTGTGCCAAGCCTGTCCTTTCCTTAGAAATACCTAGGCTTACCCATATCCCTGTATTTTTTCTGAGCTCCAAGCACCTATCTAGGAGTCTCTTAAAAGACCCTATCATTTCCGCCTCCACCACCAACGCCGGTAACCGATTCCACGCACTCACCACTCTCTGCATGAAAAAACTTAACCGTGACATCTCCTCTGTACCTAATATGAAGCACCTTAAAACTATGCCCTCTCGTGCTAGCCATTTCAGCCCTGGGAGAAAGTCTCTGACTATCCGCACGACCAATGTCTCTCATTATCTTGTACAACTCTATCAGGTCACCTCACATCCTCCGTCGCTCCAAGGTGAAAAGGCCGAGTTCACTCAACCTATTCTCATAAGGCTTGCTGCCCAATCCAGGTAACATCTTTGTAAATATCCTCTGCACCCCTTTCTATGGTTTCCAAGTCCTTCCTGTAGTGGGATGACCATAATTAAGCACAGTACTCCAGATAGGGTCCGACCAGGGTCCTATATAGCTGCAATATTACCTCTCGGCTTAAACTCAATCTCACGAGTGGTGAAGGCCATGCACCGTATACCTTCTTAACCACAGAGTCAATCTGCGTTACAGCTTTGAGTGTCCCCAAGATCCCTCTGATCCTCCACACTGCCCTGAGTCTTGCCATTAATGCTATATACTGCCACCATATTGACCTACCAAAACGAACCACTTCACACTTATCTGGGTTGAACTCCATCTGCCACTATTCAGCTCAGTTTTGCATCCTATCAATGCCCCGTTGTAACCTCTGACAGCCCTCCACGTTACCCACAACTCCCCAACTTCTGAGTCATCAGCAAATTTACTAACCCTCCCTCCACTTCCTCCTCCAGGTCTTTTATTAAAATCACGAAGAGTAGGTGTCTCAGAACAGATTCCTGAGGCACACCACTGGTCACCGACCTCCATGCAGAATATGACCCATCTACAACCACTCTTTGCCTTCTATGGGCAAGTGAGTTCTGCATCAACAAAGCAATGTCCCCTTGGATACCTTGCCTCCGTACTTTTTCAATAAGCCTTGCGTGGGGTACCTTATCAAACGCCATGCTGAAATCCGTATATACTACATCTGTGGTTCTACCTTCATCAGTGTTCAATCAGGCTCGTAAGGCACAACCTGTATTTGACAAAGCCATGCTGACTATTCCTAATCATATTATGCCTCTCCAAATGTTCATAAATCCTGTATCTCAGGACCTTCTCCATCAACTTACCAACCACTGAAGTAAGACTCACTGATCTATAACTTCCTGGGCTATCTCTACTCACTTTCCGGAATACGGGAACAACATCTGCAACCCACCAATGCACCAGAGCCTCTCCCGTCCTCATTGATGATGCAAAATTCATCGCCAGAGGTTCAGAAATCCCCTCCCTCGCTTCTCACAGTAGCCTTGGGTACATCCTGTCCAGTCCCAGTCACCTATCCAACTTGGTGCTTTCCAACAACTCCAGCACATCCTCTTCCTTAATATCTACATGCTCAAGATTTTCAGTCCGCTCTTAATTTCAGTATTAAGCTCTTTCCTGCTAGCCTTATAATCTTCTAGACCTATATCATTACCTACTTTAAAAAATAAAAATCGTAAGCTGTTCTTTTCTTCTTGACTAGATTTACAACAGCATTTGTACACTACGGTTCCTGTACCCTACCATCCTTTCCCTGTCTGATTGAAAAATACCTGTACAGAACCCCACACAAATATCCCCTGAGCATTTGCCACATTTCTTCCGAACGTTTCCCTGAGAACATCTGTTTCCAATTTGATGCTTCCAAGTTCCTGCCTGATAGCCTCATGTTTCCCCTTACTCCAATTAAAAGTTTCCCGAACCTGTCTCTTCCTATCTCTCTCCAGTGCTATGGTAAAGGAAATGCAATTTTGATCACTATGTCCAAAACGCTCCCCCACAGAGAGACCTGACAACTGACCAGACTCATTTCCCAATACCAGAAAAAAGTACAGCCTTTCCTCTTGTCGGCTATTTACTTATTGTGTCAAAAAAGCTTGCTGAACGCACCGAACAAACTCCACCCCATTTAACTCCTCAATCTTAGGAGATGCCAATCAATATTTAGGAAATTAAACTCTCCCACCGCAACAACCCTGTTAATAATACAGCCTTGTCGAATCTTTCTCCGAATCGGCTCCTCAATGTCCCTGTTACTATTGGCTGGCTCATAAAAACACCCAGTAGAATTATTGATCCCTTCCTATTCCTAACTTCCACTCACAGAGACTCCGCAGACAGCCTCTCTATGACTTACTCCTTTTCTGAAGCCGTAACACTAACCCTGATCAACAGTGCCACGCCCCCACCTCTTTTGCCTCCCTCCCTGTCCTTTCTGAAACATCTGAAGCCTGGCACTTGAAGTAGCCATGCCTGCTCCTGCACCATCCAAGACTCTGTAATGGCCACAACATCAAGTGCCGCTCCACGCACTAATAGCATTAATTAAAATCAATTTACATCCTTTATTTAAGTTAAGTCTACCGAGGCTACCTTTAAAATAAATCCATTCTTGGCTTAAGCCAGTTATTTAAAAGAAATGTAGTATGTTTCTGTCTGTTAATATGGTCTTCATTTTTGGGAAGCTTCGCTCGCCATTGCTGTTCTGTATTTGATATCTGTGTCGCACCTGCCATTACTTGTTATTAGGCTGCCAAGATATTTGAATTTGTTGACTTGTTTAATGTTTGTATGAAGAGGGTTTGTTGCAGAGGATTATGGTCAATTTTTTTTCTGTTACATGGAGCCACTGAGGAGAACCCATGCGCAGGAGACCGGCACCTCGACTGAGTTGCGGATGCTGGCGTAGACGTGAACGTAGAACAGCTAACCGGAGGAATCTTGACAAGGAGACGGGATTTACAGGGACTATCTGGAAACTAGAGCTGAACTTGGAACAAAACTTAGAACTAACGGTTCTAATCGGACAAGAGAACGAAGTATTACACAAGAATGGACCAACAAACTGGCAACCTGTGTAGTGACGCCATCGTACTTATTTCACAGTCTCTGATGCAAACCAGGAGTACCGTAATTAAGTAAACTAGCAGCAATTGGAAATCTACTGGCTGAAATTAGAGCATAATCAGGGAGAAAGGAGAGTTAAAGGAGAACAGCCAAACGGAACCATGACACTTTATTTACCTATGCTTTCCTTTTATCATCTTCTAAACATAAAACTAGATCCAATGTCATTCTACGTTTCCAAAATCCGCACTGATAAAATGCTACATCACCTCTCTTTTCCAAAATATAATTCAATTGCTCTATTACCATATGTTCCATAAGTTTACCGAACTGAGATGGGATGTTACTGATGTTTTTCTCTTACTGGAAGGATCCTGCGGAGATTTCCAGGTTTCGGAACAGGCACTACCATTTTCTCTGAGGAGGGAAGATGATTCAAAAATGTTAGTATTATCTTATGAGTTGTAAGCTATCTGTTTAAACATACAATACATATATCATCCTTTCCCGGAGCCATCTGACTTGTACTGTTAATAGCTTTCTTAAATTCACACAAAGAAAATCTACATCACTAATACTATCATTGTTACATCTGGCTTCCAGCACATCAGACTATTCACTTAAAACCTCATCCCGACATCGCGTAGGTTCTTCACTTAAATTATATTGATTATGAATTGCAGCAAATGACCACGCCAGTAACTCAACCTTCCCTATTTCAGTAACAATCACCTTCTTTAATCAATACTGGAATCTTATTAACCCGATGAACCCCACCCCCCGATTTTCTTAATCATTCCGCAAGCATCTCCAAGTTTAATATCCTGTTCAATACTATCACAAGATGACCTCCAGTAAACCTCTTTCACAACCTTCACCACTTTCCTCACCACAGCTTATACCCTTTCATACTTAATAAGGTCACTCGGAGAGTGATAATTCTCAACTCTCTCAAACACCTTATTTCTCTCCCTAATTCCCTCTGCACACTCCCCCATCCACCAAGGTGCAGTCTTCCTCCTATTAATGTCATTTTTAACAGGCATCACTTCCACAGCAGTTTGATGAATAATGTGACATAACAATTCATTGCGGAAACCCATATCATCCTCAACATTCTCCCAGTTTGCTTCATCAAAATTCCACCTCCTAAAATCAGTCTCCTGCCCCCTATATAACTCCAAACCTAAACTTATAAATATAGGAAAGTAATCACTCCCCATTGTCTCCTCACTCATAACATCTCATTCAGTCACTCCAGCCAGAATGTTTGAAACTGGAGTTAAATTTACAGCAGTTTTCAGACTATTAGGAATATTACATTTCTTACCCCTTCAATGATTAAGGCACACAAGATTGGAAATACCTAAAAATTCTTCTACAATCAAACAACTCCATGAATGACCCCACAATGAACTGTGCCCAAAAATCCCCACACTATACAACCCTTAGTGAGCTAGAGCGATATATGCTTTCCAACATATCAATCAAAAGCGCTCCACAGGAGTTTTACCACTTTAACACCCCTACCTGTTGAATCAAGTGCTTCTACTACAAACAGCCCATGCACTTCATTCACATCCACAACTCTGTGTCCTATCCCTTTCCTTATTAAACTTGCAACACCACCCCCTCTACCACCTAACCTATCACGCCGTATTATAATATAATTTCCTGCAAAGGAAATGTGGTAACAGCCCGGTTTCATATTGGGTGATTGATGAATCAGAAATAAACTTCTTAATGTCTTGATTACTCTCATTCCACTGCAATATTCTTAACCCCATTTTGTACCTGCACAAAGAGACTGAAATACAGATACCCCACCCATCAGAGCTTCTTTTACAGTTTCTCACATAACACCAGTTATACCTTGATACTTTTCAGCAGCTTTCACAATACTTATATTTTTCTCAGTACAACTAGATGACTGACCAGTATAATTCGCCACATCCTGTATAAATATCACAAACTTCATTTTATTGACTAGTAAATTATCTTTAGTAATGGACCTGCAATGTGACATTTCGCCGCTGACTCCGCATTCTGTCTGACTGGTTGTATTTGATCAACATTCGGTTTAACTTTTCTGCAAGGCCTCTGCTTAAGACACACCTAACTGTACTTTAACCTGTTCAACCAGCTGCTTTCTTAAGTACTTCACATCCTGTTAAGCTGCACTACGTTCTCCTCTACAGTTACACCAATCAAACTTTACACCTTCACAATCTTCATACTTAGTTTCCTACAACACTAACTATACCTTAGTTTCCCATGACATACTGTCACAACATGCCCAAATCTCTAACTTTGTGTCATCCAAGCAGAGGTGGAATATGAGCTCGTGCGTTATAATTAAAATACCCCAGATTAACTTTATTAGAAAGCTTCACCTCATCAAAGCATATCAATGCAGTTAAACTGTCCATCTTTTCTCCATTTCAAAGTACCTGTAATCTCTGCAACACACACACAAAATGCTGGTGAACGCAGCAGGCTGGGCAGCATCTACAGGAAGAGGTACAGTCGACGTTTCAGGACTCGGCCTATAGATGCGGCCTGGCCTGCTGCGTCCACCAGCATTTTTTGTGTGTGTTGCTTGAATTTCCAGCATCTGCAGATATCCTCGTGTTTGCACTTGTAATCTCTTTACCTTCTTAATTTCTTTATCGAAATCTCCACCAGAACACCTGTTCTAACACCCCTGATACCTCTATTTTCATTAGGCAACATATATATCATTTTAACCATATAAAGTCTTCAAATATAATGCCTTCTCACAGTTTCTTATCTTAACGATTAGCACATCACCTCCCCGTAAGCTTTGCGCACAATCTATATTCCCTAAAGTAGTTAACAACACTTCAGTTAATTTCAAACGAGAAAACGTGCAGATGCTGGAAATCCAAGCTACACACATGAAATGCTGGAGGAACTCAGGACTGATGAATGGCCTCGCCCGAAATGTCGACTGAACCCTTTTCCATAGATGCTGTTGAGTTCCTCCAGCATTTTGTGTGTTGCTGCGGTAATTCAATAGGATTGATAAAAGAAGGCTGTTCCAGGTCAAATTTAAATAATACCTTGAAGTCTTCTTTATTTTTTTCTGTATCCTCTCAAATCACTTGAAATCATTCCAATATTGTGTTACCTTTTCCGTTTTGCAGATCTAGACCCAACTTCATTCCAACCTCCTACCGCACTCACCAGGACCATTCATTTCCTGTTCCTTTTCCAGACACTTCCCCCCGCCATCTGAACTTACATTATTTCCCATTATCCGCACAGGTTCACAGCCAGCGCAATCAACCGCTACTGCCCCTGAGCCAGTCAGCAACTCGAACCATTTTCATGTATTTTGCTGTCAATCAGGCCTAGGGGCGGAGAAACGAAGCGGATGCTCACGTGTTGCAATTACATCACAAAACTCAATCGTACCTTCCCCCAAGTTCACTCTTTGAGCTTCTGTTCGGATGGTCCAGTGTTGCGGGAGGGGCAGGTGGCTTTAAACCCTGCGGTACACAAGTTCATGGTATCGTTCTCTCCAAAGTGTTTCAGTTGTTCCTTTGCCTGTCTTCCCACACAGTCAACCAGACAAACAGAGAGAGTCGGCACGGGTGGTGGGAAAGTGCGGGAGTTCATATCTCACAGCAGTAGTTCCTGTATAATGTTTCGGAGTGACCCATTCGGTCATTGAGTGTAACATCAAACGGCCTTGAGATACAGACGTAGTGAGGGAAAAGTGAAACAAAGCGATGAACGTCCCTTCTTCTCGGGAAACTCTCCAGTTTTGGGCTATTTGCACACTAGATTGTCCCATATTCGAATCCCGTATTCATTTGAAGCAGGAAAACGGTCTCCTCGTCGCGAGTTGAACCTCGGTCTCCCGCGTGACAGGCACGCATACTAACCACTGAACTAACGAGGAATAAACAAGAGTATGGAATCTGTCACACGGATGTCAGTGTGTAGGAGAACTGATAGAGTCACTCCGATGTCTGTTTGCTGAGCGTAGAGCTGCCGCATTTTACCCATCCTCTCTTCACTGTGTGGCTGGACGTGTCTCAGAATTTTTAGTCATAGTCATACTTTATTGATCCCGGGGGAAAATGATTCTGTCACTTACTGAGTTCAAGGACTGGGCAAAAGAAGGGATCCCATTAACGTCTAACTGCGTGTTGTTTGAACGGATATTTATAATTAGGATTTGTTTTCCATTTACTGATACGTAAAGCAGGAAACCATCTGTACCCCTTCGAATCACTCGGTTCCATTCTCCCTTCAGTCGGATCCCAGGCGCTGTGTTTCTCCGGTCTGTCGGAACGTCGCGACATCCAGTGGTCGGTACAGGAACTGCAACAGAGTGAGGAACGATCCTTCAGAAAACAGCTCAGACACTGAGAATCGAGTTACAGAATCTTATAGCACCAGAGACCATTCAGTGACCGAAACCGGTTTGTATCATGGGGAGATGGTGGTATAGTGGTGAGCATAGCTGCTTCCCAAGAAGTTCACGCGGGTTCTATTCCCGGCCATTGCAGATTGTGCGCTTTCCGGATAAAAAAAGAAAAACTCTCACCAAGCGCTATGAACGCTAAACTCTAATTCATGAGCAATTTGTTATGAGTGAAATTCACTCTAATGGATGAGATGGATCCCTAATGTACGATGGGGTTGGTCCCTCATGTAGGATGATCGAGGACACCAAAATGAATGAAAAACACATATTAGACCCGGGAAGCATTGAGAGAGGGTTTCTCTGAACTCCCGTCGAAAAGAAGATTCAAACTTCTTCAGAGTACGCATCCCCTATTGACATCAATGGATCTGGGGTTGAGAGGGTGAAAGTTACTCGGCATACACATCAGCGAGGATCTCACGAGGTCTGTAAATACCGGCGGCGTGGTGAAAAAGGCACAGCAGCGCCTCTTTCACCCCAGACAGTTGATGAAATTTGGTATGGGTCCCCAAATCCTAAGGACTTTCTACAGGCACAGAATTGAGAGCACCCTGACTGGCTGCATCTCTGCCTGGTATGGGAACTGTACTTCCCTCAATCACAGGACTCTGCAGAGAGTGGTGCGGACAGTCCAGCGCATCTGTAGATGTGAACCTCCCACTATTCAGGACATTTACAGAGACAGGTTTGTAAAAATGATCCGAAGGATTGTTGAGGACCCGAGTGACCCGAATCTCAAACTGTTCCAGCTGCTACCATCCGGGAAACAGTACCGCAGCATAAAAGCCAAGACCTACAGGCTCCGTGACAGCTTCTTCCACCAGCCCATCAGACTGATTAATTCACGCTGATACATTCGTATTATACGTTATATTGACTGTAATAAATATAGTAATATTTATTGCATATTACTATAAATTGTACATTGCACATTTAAACGGAGACGTAACGTAAAGGTTTTTACTCCTCATGTGTGTGAAGGAGGTAATTAATAGTCAATTCAATTCAATTCCATGGAAGAGACTTCACAGTGCAGAAGTTGAATCACAAACGAGAAGATGTGTAGGTGATGGAAATCCAAGCAACACACACAAACTGCTGGAGGAACTCAGCAGGCTTGGCTGCTTCATGATCCTGTAGAAGTGCTTCGGCCTGAAACATCGACTGTGTGTTAATTCCATAGATTGCTGCTGCACATTTTCTCGTGTACAAGAGAGGGGGAAAAAAACAGACAACTGTAATACTACCGTCCCTGGGTGGGCTTGAACCACCAACCTTTCGGTTAACAGCCGAACGCGCTCACCGATTGCACCACAGAGACGAGAATTAAAAGAGCACGAATAAATGACGAATTTCAATTGAAATACCGTTTCCTTTTATAGATGCATTATGCGACACATTAGTGTTTTAAAACATGAGGATAAATATCCGCTGCCGCCAACAAAGATTATAGCAGAGGATGGTTTCGATCCATCGACCTCTGGGTTATGGGCCCAGCACGCTTCCGCTGCGCCACTCTGCTACAGGAAAGATCGGATCTGTTGAACTGTGAACATTGCACGATGTTTTGTGTGTATGTATGTATGTATTTATGCCTGTGTTTGTACATGTTTGGGTCTGGTTCTGTGTCTGTATATGTCTGAGTCAGTGTCTGTGTCTGTACATGTTATGGTCTGTGTCTCTGCCTGTGTCTGTACATGTCTGGGTCTCGTTCTGTGTCTGTATATGTCCGGATTCACTTCGTCTTTTTCCCGTATACAAACTCAAACGTAGTTTATTTTCTTTTGTTTATTCCCTGTTTCTTCTCTTTCTCTTTTTCTCCACCTTTCTTTCTGGCTCACCCAGTTATTATTTCTGTGCCTTTTATGTTCTATCCCGTCTTGCAGCTCGTTCCCGCCATTTCGCCCGTGAAATGTGTTTTACTTTATTTAATTATCCAGACGGATAATTCATCCCACTGGTAGGCTCATTTTTAAATAAATAAGACGTTTTCAGCCGAGGTGCCATTAACTTCCTAATCCTGTCCTGATGATTGAATGAATGTCGGAGTTGCTTCAGTGTTGAACCCGCAGTTCACCTTGTGAGCGGAACTCGCGACGTTGATGTACTGCAAGCACTCACCTCAAACGCAGCAACTCCTCCACCGGGATTACCTGTTGCTGTCATGTTCAGACCATCACGGCCGGACCAGTGAGTGACAGATGGGGAGATGTGGAGTATCGCTGATGCTTCGCACCTCCCTGCCACGCGGGGCGGGTTTTCCATTTCACCACCACAGCTTTGTAACTGAAACAGTAAGGGTCGGGTTTTAACTCTCCCACGTAGGACGGTGTAAAGACAGGTTGGGGATATATATAAATAAACAGGCCTGGAAATACCTCACAGGAACTGTCTAAATATTCGTTGCATGTGGACATCAATAAATACGCGATGGTCATAACCTCTTGGCAGCGTGTTATGACTTTGAAGAGACGGTGCTCTGGCGGACAACAGCGTAAGAAGCAGTGGAAACATTTTTAGGTAGTTGAGCTGTCACTGAAGTAGCGTTATAGGAGTGAGGTGATAAACTCAGCTCACAAAATTAAATGAAAGAAGTGAGAAAGGAATCTATGCCAAAATCCAAGTGAGAGCGCAGTGCGGATGGTGAGGGACGAGGGAGCAGCAGCGAGGGAAGAATGAAGGAGGAAATATAACTTCCTCAGTGTCATCATTTCAGATTCTCTCTCCTGGGCCCGGCACATACCTCCTGTTACAAAGAAGGCACGGCAGCGCTCTGCATGTCATCTAAAAGTTTGACAGACTTCAATAGATGTGTGGCGGAGAGTATATTGACTGGTGGCAAGAGGACCCGTGTCCTTGTACGGACAAGCCCAGAAAGCGTAATGGATAGAGCCCAGTCCAGCACAGTTATGCCCCTCCTCACCGCTGAGCGCATCCACACGGAATAGAGGGCCGCGGCCATGCAGATTATACTCTCTTCACACAGCTCCATCAGGAAGGAGGTAACACATCAACAGGTCCATCACCCCGCAACCATCAGACTCCTGAAGAAGAATGGATAACTTCATTTACCCAACACTGACCTGTACCCACAACCCATAAACTCAATTTCAAGACTAATCATTTCATGTTCTCGATCTTTATTGATTAGTTATTATTAATATTGTGTTTGTTCTTTCTTGTATTTGCATCGTTTATAGTCTTTTGCACATTGCTCGTCTGCTGTCTATCTTGAGTGCGGTCTTTCATTGATTCTATTGTGTTTCATTGTATTTACGGTGGATGCTCATGTGGTTACGAGTATATACTTCGGTAATAAATTTAGTTTAATCTTTCAACTTTGGAGATTGCTGAGCCTCTAGCTAGGATCCTTATGTCCTCGTTGTCCACGGGAATGGTACCCGAGGATTGGAGGGAGGCGAATGTTGTCCCCTTGTTCAAAAAAGGTAGTAGGGATAGTCCGGGTAATTATAGACCAGTGAGCCTTACGTCTGTGCTCGGAAAGTGTTCGAAAAGATTCTTAGAGAGAGGATCTATAGGCATTTAGAGAATCATGGTCTGATCAGGGACAGTCAGCATGGCTTTGTGAAGGGCAGATCATGTCTAACAAGCCTGATAGACTTCTTTGAGAAGGTGACCAGGCATATAGATGAGGGAGTAGGCTTATTCAGAAAGTTAGAAGGCATGGGATCCAGGGAAATTTAGCCAGGTGGATGCAGAATTGGCTTGCCTGCAGAAGGCAAAGGGGTGGTGGTGGAGGGAGAACATTCAGATTGGAGGATTGTGACTAGTGGTGTCCCAGAAGGATCTGTTCTGGAACCTCTACTTTTCGTGATTTTTATTAACAACCTGGACGTGGGGGAAGAAGGGTGGGTTGCCAAGTTTGCAGACGGCACAAAGGTTGGTGGTGTTGTAGATAGTGTAGAGGATTGTCAAAGATTGCAGAGAGATATTGTTAGGATGCAGAAGTGGGTTGAGAAGTGGCAGATGGAGTTCAACCCGGAGAAGTGTGAGGTGGTACACCTTAGAAGGACAAACTCCAAGGCAAAGTACAAAGTAAATGGCAGGATACATGGTAGTGTGGAGGAGCAGAGGGATCTCGGGGTACATGTCCACAGATCCCTGAAAGTTGCCTCACAGGTGGATAGGGTAGTTAAGAAAGCTTGTGGTGTGTTAGCTTTCAGAAGTCGAGGGATAGAGTTTAAGAGTCGTGATGTAATGATGCAGCTCTTTAAAACTCTGGTTAGGCCACACTTGGAGTACTGTGTACAGTTCTGTTCGTCTCACTATAGGAAGGATGTGGAAGCATTGGAAATGGTACAGAGGAGGTTTACCAGGAGGCTGTCTGGTTTACAAAGTATGCATTATGTTCAAAGGTTAAGGGAGATAAGGCTTTACTCTTTGGAGAGAGGGAGGATGAGAGGAGACATGATAGAGCTGTACAAGATAATAAGAGAAATAGATAGAGTCGATAGCCAGCGCCTCTTCCCCAGGGCACCACTGCTCAATACAAGAGGACATGACTTTAAGGTAAGGGGTGGGAAGTTCAAGGGGGATATTAGAGGAAGGTTTTTTACTCAGAGAGTGGTTGGTGCGTGGAATGCACTGCCTGAGTCAGTAGTGGATGCAGATACACTAGTGAAGTTTAAGAGACTACTAGACAGGTATATGGAGGAATTTAAGGTGGGGGCTTTTATGGGAGGCAGAGTTTGAGGGTCGGCACAACATTGTGGGCCGAAGGGCCTGTACTGTGCTGTACTATTCTATGTTCTATGTTCTATGTTCAGGATCAACCCTGCTTATCTGACTCCAACATTTGACTCTAACTCTGAAGAACTTGTAGTCGTGGCCGAGTGGTTAAGGCGATGGACTAGAAATCCATTGGGGTTTCCCTGCGCAGGTTCGAATCCTGCCGACTACGTGATTATATCGGTTTTGACTCCCTGATCCCTCCCACGGATACAGATAGTAAAAAGCCAGTCGAAACATCGATCTCTGTTCGCCGCCTCCAAAACCAGGGGAATTGTCCATGTGGTTTGCTTTTATTCAGGTGGCATCTACTATGCAATGGGTCAGTGCGTACGGCTGTTATCCGAAATGTTGGTGGTTCCAGCCCATCCAAGGACTCTTTTGATCCAGTAGCCTTTGCTGTCCGTTTTGTGCGCTCCGTGCTGTCCCTAGTACATTCGTTTAAAAAATATCAACATATGGGAAACAGAACACTACCACGACCTGTCTTGCTTACATTTATGTTGGCATAAACTTAAAATATTTTACATCGACGATCAAACCAGCAGAAACTCTTACAAGGCACCAATGTATTTCATGTTTATATTTATGTAATCGCCACTTGAACCAGAAGGATAAATTCTCTCAATTTCACTCACACCAACACTGACTCACTTTCAAACTCGACATTTCATGCTATCGACATTATTTGTTTTGTTATCATTATTATTACTTTCTCAGCTCAAGCTAGTAAAACTTGAAGTACAGGCGTACTGAAGCACGCTCATTCCTCAATAGCCACGGACTTCGGACTGTTCTAGTGGTGTATAGTATAATGGTTTCCAGGAGATTTGCAGAAATATTGCTTTGTTGGCCTAACCGTTTAACGCTATTGTGTAGTGACTTTGAGATGATAATTGTTGATATTACTATTGGGACAATGTATACCCTGTTCATGCTCGATCGTCTTTCAAATTTGTTCTTTTAATTCAGTATATTTCTTGTGTTTGTTAATTGTTGTATGTTATGTGTGTTTGCAATGGCTATATCGATTATGTACGTTGTTATTGCCTTTTAATCCAGTAATATTATATATCCAGATGGTTATTATAGATTGAACTATCTGTAATAATGTATCAGTCATAAAATAATTTGTAGGACTCTGACCCGAATCTAGAACAGGTTTGTATTTACCGTAAGTATGGCGTCTTTTATGAGTTTGTACTTTAAAGCAAGATTTTGGTGAATGATGTTTGTCAATTCATTGTCCCTGTGTAAGTAATCAGATTGAGTTAAACTGCTACTCCATCCTGCAATGCGTTGGATTGTTTCTGGTGTTCCTTGTCATTGTCTGCATTTATCGACTTTAATTTGTTGGGCTTTTGTTATGTATTTATAACATTTTTGTGTTGATCACCTGGCCCTGTATTGCTACAAGGAACCCCTCTGTGTCTGGGAAGAGGTCTCCAACTCCGAGCCAAACGTTCCACTTTTCCTTCACATCTAGTCTGCTCAGATCATGGGGATGTTTTCCATGGAGTGTTGCTCTTCCATTGGTAAACTTATATATGATAATCACTTTACGTTTCTGTATTTTCACAGTCTGTTATGTTTTCTACATTGATTGACCGTCTTGTGTGCACTCTTTCATTGATTGTATTCTGTTTCTCCGGACTTATTGTGAATCCACTCAAGAAAATGCAAAAAAAAAATGGTAGCATATTTGTGCTTTGACAATGAATTTACTTTGAATTTGTGAGTGTTCTGCGCTGCTACACAGGATCCAGTCCCTTGGTGCCCTCTAGTGGCCCGTGGCTGGTACTGCCTCACAGATCTCACCGTGATCTCCGGGTCGTTTTATGAACCCAGGAGCAGGGATGTTTCGCTTCTTGTTCACATCAACGTGCACGTTAAATAAAGAAAGGACTTGCTGCTCCACTGCCAAGCTCTCGCACGTCTGTCATATTTGTACAAAGGGAAACAAATTTAATGATTCAGGCGGAAACCCAGTCGTCACCACTGGGGAAGAGAGAAAATAAGGTTTTTTTTTTCATTTCAGACAAGGTGGGCGAACGTGATCGGGCAAAAAGAAAAGCCGCGGATCTGGTGAGACCAAGTGAGTGACTGTGACTGTTATCATCGGGACTTTTGTTTCTATGTTATATGAAAAACAAAACCGTGGGGAATGTCCAGCACGGCAGACCATGGTAATGAAAGGAGGGGGAAAATCTGAGTCAAAGGCAATGGTCTAGAGGATCTCAGCATGTCAGTCAGCATCTATGGAGAGGAATGAAAAATCGAAGTGTCAGGCCGTGTTCCTTCATCAGTACTCAAAGGAGGTGGGATGAAGCCAAAATAAGAACGATTAGGAAGAGAAGGAGTAGAAGCTACAAGGTGATAGGTGAAGCCAGGTGAGGAAGGATGGCTGATATGTTGGGGAAAGGGGATATTGAAAGCTAGGAGGTGATAGGTGAGGCCAGGTGAGGAATGAAGGTAGATAATTTGGTGAAGGGGAGTATTAAAAACTGGGAGGTGATAACTGAGGTCAGGTCCGAAAGGAATGTAGATATATTGGGGAAACTGGAGATTGAAAACCGGGAGGTGATAGGTGGAGCCAGGTGAGGAAAACAATGTAGATATGTTGGGGAAAAGGGAAATTGAAAACTGGGAGGTGATAGGTGAAGCCAGGTGAGAACAAAAGGTAGATATGTTGGTGAAAAGGCAGTATTGAAAACTGGGGGCGATAGGTGAAGGCAGGTGAGGAAGTAAGATAGATATGTGGGGAAAGGGAAATAAATGAGAGGTGGAAATGGAAAAGGAAAAGGGTTGAAAAGCAGGTATCCGATTGGAGGGGAAGCGGGGAAATAGAGCGAGGTGGTAGACATGGGAGGAACAGCGAAGACGGAAGAGGGAATCCCGAATGGAGAATTAAAACAAAGAGAGGAGAATGGAGAAATTACCGGGTTAGATAAATTTATGTTCATTCTATCAGGTTGAGGGCTACCCAGACGGAATATGAAGTGTTGCTCCTCCATCCCTAGAGTGGTTTCATCGTGGCAGTAGAGGAATCCATGGACCAACATGTCAGAATGGGAATGGGCAGTGGAATTAAAATCGTTGACCGTTGGGAAGTACTGCTCGTTGCAGATGGAGCAAAGTAGCTCGACAAAATGGTTCCCCAATTTATCTTCAGTTTCGTCATTGTAGATCAGGCCGTATTGGGAGCATCCGATACAGTATATGGCCCAGAGAAACTCACAGCTGAAGTGTTTCCTCACCTGGAAGGACTGTTTGGGACTCTGAATGTTGTGAGGGAGGAGGTGAACGGCCAGGCGAAGCACTTCTTCCGTTTGGATAAATGCCAGAAGGGGAATCAGTGGGAGTGTGTAGTCGTGGCCGAATTGGTTCGCAATGCACCCAGAATCCATTGGGATTTCCTCGCGCAGTTTCGAGTCCTGACAACAGTGTATATCCAACATTTTCTGTTTGATATTGTCCGTAACTCTCTCATGCAAAAACCAGTCATGTAGATTGTGAAAAACCGGGTCCCGCCCAGAGGCGACTGTTGGTCACGTTCTACAACGCAGAATTGAACCATTTATTCCTACTTTCAACAAAACTTGTCTCTGCGGCACATTGGTGAGCGCGTCCGGCTGTTAACCGACAGGCTGGCGGCCAATGGTCCGGCAGATTTGCTTCTGTTGTGTTTCATTGTCAGCTGGAAAACGCTGCGCTGAACGAAGGCCGGGGCTCCCTACTGCGGCCGCGATGGGAATTTAAACTGTTATATTTCAGACACATGTACCGAGATACAGTGAAGACTTTCTCCGTTCATACTGTCCAGGGAGATGAAATAATTACATAGAAACATAGCAACATTGAAAATAGGTGCATGAGTAGGGCATTCGACCCTTCGAGCCTGCACCGCCATTCGGTATAATCATGGCTGATCATCTAACCCAGAACCCTGTACCTGCCTTCTCTCCATACCCCATGATACCTTCAGCCACAAGGGCCATATCTAACTTCCTCTTAAATATAACAAATGAGCTGGTCTCAACTATTTCTTGTGGCAGAGAATTCCACAGATTCACCACTCTCTGTGTGAAGAAGTTTTTCCTCATCTCGGTCCTAAAAGGGTTCCCTTTTATCCTTAAACTGTGACCCCTCATTCTGGACTTCCGGAACATCGAGAACAATCTTCCTGCATCTAGCCTGTCCAATCCCTTTAGACTTTTATACGTTTCAAAAAGATCCCCTTTCAATCTTCTAAATTCCAGTGAGTATAAACCTAGTCGATCCGATCTTTCTTCATATGGAAGTCCCGCCATCCCAGGAATCAATCTGGTGAACCTTCTTTGTACTACCTCTATGGCAAGAATGTCTTTCTTCAGATTACGGGATCAAAACTGCACACAATACTCCAGGTGTGGTCTCACCAAGGCCTTGTATAACTGCAGTAGAACCTCCCTGCTCCTGTACTCGAATCCTCTTGCTAAGAATGCCAGCATACCATTCGCCTTTTTCATTGCCTGCTGTACCTGCATACCCACTTTCAATGACTGGTGTACAATGACACCCAGCTCTCGTTGCACCTCCCCCTTTCCTAATCGGCCACCATTCAGATAATAATCTGTTTTCCTGTTCTTGCCACCAAAGTGGGTAACCTCACATTTTTCCACATTAAATTGCATCTGCCATGAATTTGCCACTCACCTAACCTATCCAAGTCACCCTGCATCCTCTTAGCATCCTCCTCACAGCTAACACAGCCACCCAGCTTCGTGTCATCCGCAAACTTGGAGATGCTGCATTTAATTCCGTCGTCTAAATCATTAATATATATTGTAAACAACTGGGGTACCAGCACTGAGTCTTGCGGTACCACACTAGTCACTGCCTGCCATTCTGAAAAGGTGCCTTTTATTCCCACTCCTTGTTGCCTGTCTGCCCAACGTTTCTCTATCCACATCAATATAATACCCCCAATACCGTGTGCTTTAAGTTTGCACATTAATCTGCTGTGTGGGACCTTGTCAAAAGCCTTTTGAAAATCCAAATATACCACATCCACTAGTTCTCCTCTATCCACTCTGCTAGTTACATCCTCAGAAAATTTTATGAGATTCGTCAGACATGATTTTCCCTTCACAAATCCATGCTGACTTTGTCCGATGATTTCAGCGCCTTCCAAATTTGCTGTTATCACATCTTTGATAACTGACTCTAGCATTCTCCCCACCACCGATGTCAGGCTAACCGGTCTATAATTCCCCGGTTTCTCTCTCCCTCCTTTTCTAAAAAGCGGGGTTACATTAGCCACCCTGTAATCGTCAGGAACTAATCCAGAACCTAAAGAGTTTTGAAAAATTGTCACTAATGAATCCACTATTTCTTGGGCTACTTCCTTAAATACCCTGGAATGCAGACCATCTGGCTCTCGAGCCTTTAATCCCTTCAATTTACCTAACACCACTTCCCTAACACCATGTGTTTCCCTGAGTTCCTCCATCTCACTAGACCCTCTGTCCCCTACTATCTCAGGAGATTATTTATGTCCTCCTTGGTGAAGACAGAGCCAAAGTAGTTATTCAATTAGTCTGCCATGTCCTTGTTCCCCATGATCAATCACAACAGCGCATTGAGATCGCACAAGGGAAAGCAATAACAGAATGCAAAATAAATTGTAATAGCGAAAGGGAAAGCATAGTGCAGGTAAGTAATAAGGGGCAGCATCATAACGAGGTGGTTTGTGACGTAATACGTACACCTCATCGTTCCATGAAACGATTCAGTAGACAAAACAGCGGGACTGAAACTAACCATGAGTCTGTGACACATTCTTTCGGGCTTTCGTGCTTTCTGCCCGACGGAAAACGGGCAAGGTGAGAATATTTGGGATGTGGGGTGTCTTTGGTCAGAAATCTGTATGTTCGATTTGACCAGAAAGTCCGTTCCTGGAGCGGAGTCCTTGAAACTAACGGACTTGCCGGGACTACTGTTGTGTATTTTATTTAATTCGGGGTCCTCGATCATTCAGTCGGAGTCCGCTTGGTTTCATAGAAACCATGGAAACCATAGAAAAACACTACGGCACAGAAACAGGCCTTTTGGCCCTTCTTGGTTGTGCTGAACCATTTTCTGCCTAGTCCCACTGACCTGCACACGGACCATATCCTTCCATGCAACTCCCATCCACGATCTGTGCAATTTATTCTTAAATGTTAAAAAATAATCTGCATTTACCGCCTCGTCTGGCAGCTCATTCCATACTCCCACAACTCTCTGTGTGAAGAAGCCCCCTCTAATGTTCCCTTTAAACTTTTCCCCCCTCACCCTTAACCCATGTCCTCTGGTTTATTTCTCCCCTTACCTCAGTGGAAAAAGCCTGCTTGCATTCACTCTATCTATACCCATCAAAATTTTATACACCTCTATCAAATCTCCCCCTCATTCTTCTACGCTCCAGGGAATAAAGTCCTAACCTATTCAACCTTTCTCTGTAACTGAGTTTATCAAGTCCCGGCAACATCCTTGTAAACCTTCTCTGCACTCTTTCAATCTTATTTATATCCTTCCTGTAATTTGGTGACCAAAATTGAACACAATACTCCAGATTCGGCCTCACCAATGCCTCATACAACCTCATCATAACATTCCAGCTCTTATGCTCAATACTTTGATTAATAAAGGTCAATGTACCAAAAGCTCTCTTTACGACCCTATCAACCTGTGACACCACTTTTGGGGAATTTTGTATCTGTATTCCCAGATCCTTCTGTTCTGCTGCACTCCTCAGTGCCTTACCATTAACCCTCTATGTTCTACCTTGGTTTGTCCTTCCAACGTGCAATACCTCACACTTGTCTGTATTAAACTCCATCTGCCATTTTTCAGCCCATTCGTCCAGCTGGTCAAGTCCCTCTGCAGGCTCTGAAAATTTTCCTCACTGTCTACTACACCTCCAATCTTTGTATCATCAGCAAATTTGCTGATCCAATTTACCACATTATCATCCAGATCATTGATATAGATGACAAATAACAATGGACCCAGCACTGATCCCTGTGGCACACCACTAGTCGCAGGCCTCCACTCGGAGAAGCAATTCTCTACTACCACTCTTTGGCTTCTTCCATTGAGCCAATGTCTAATCCAATTTACCACCTCTCCATGTATACCTAGAGACTGAATTTTCCTAACTAACCTCCCATGCGGGACCTTGTCAAAGGCCTTACTGAAGTCCATGTAGACAATATCCACTGCCTTCCCTTCATCCACTTTCCTGGTAACCTCCTCGAAAAACTCCAATAGATTGGTCAAAAATGACCTACCACGCACAAAGCCATGTTGACTCTCCCTAATAAGTCCCTGTCTGTCCAAATACTTGTCGATTCTGTCTCTTAGTACTCCCTCTAATAACTTACCTACTACCGTCGTTAAACTTACCGGCCTATAATTTCCCGGATTACTTTTCGATCCTTTTTTAAACAACGGAACAACATGAGCCACTCTCCAATCCGCCGGCACCTCACCTGTAGAGAGTGACATTTTAAATATTTCTGCCAGGGCCCCTGCAATTTCAACCCTAGTCTCCTTCAAGGTCCGAGGGAACACCTTGACAGGTCTCGGGGATTTATCCACTTTAATTTTCCTCAAGACAGCAAGCACCTCCTCCTTTTCGATCTCTACAATTTCCATGATCTCGCTACTTGTTTCCCCTAATTCCACAGACTTCACGCTAGTTTCCTTAGTAAATACAGACGCAAAAAACCTATTTAAGATCTCCCCCATTTCCTTTGGTTTTGCACATAGCCGACCACTCTGATCTTCAAGAGGACCAATTTTATCCCTTACAATCCTTTTGCTCTTAATATACCTGTAAAACCTCTTTGGATTATCCTTTACTTTGACTGCCAAGGCAACCTTATGTCTTCTTTTAACCCTCCTGATTTCTTTCTTAAGAATTTTCTTGTACTTCTTATACTCCTCAGGCACCTTATTTACTCCCTGTTTCCTATACATGTCATACAACTCCATCTTCTTCTTTATCAGAGTTGCAATGTCCCTTGAGAACCAAGGTTCCTTCTTCCTAATATCTTTGCCTTTAATCCTGACAGGAACGTACAAACTCTGCACTCTCAAAATTTCTCCTTTGAAAGCTTCCCACCTACCGATCACATCTTTGCCAGAGAACAACCTGTCCCAATCCACGCTTTTTAGATCCTTCCTCATTTCTTCAAATTTGGCCTTCTTACAGTTCAGAACCTCAATCCTAGGACCAGAACTATCCTTGTCCATGATCAAGTTGAAACTAATGGTGTTATGATCACTGGAACAAAAGTGTTCCCCTACACAGACTTCCGTCAGTTGTCCTAACTCGTTTCCTAACAGGAGATCCAATATTGCATCCCCTCTAGTTGGTCCCTCTACATATTGATTTAGAAAACTTTCCTGAACACATTTTGCAAACTCTAAACCATCCAGACCCCTAACAGTATGAGAGACCCAGTCAATATATCGAAAATTTAAAATCAAATCCCCTACCACCACAACTTTATGTTTCCTGCACTTGCCTGCTATCTCTCTGCAGATTTGCTATTCCAATTCTCGCTGACTATTGGGCGGTCTGTAATACAATCCCACTAATGTAGCCAACCCTTTCCTGTTTCTCAGCTCCACCCATAAGGACTCAGTAGGCAAGCCCTCTAATCGGTCCTGCCTGAGCACTGCTGTAATATTTTCCCTAACAAGCAATGCTACTCCCCGACCTTTCATTCCTCTGCCTCGATCACATCTGAAACATCGGAACCCTGGCATATTAAGCTGCCAGTCCTGTCCCTCCTGCAGCCAAGTTTCACTAATTTCTATAACGTCATAATTCCACGTTTCAATCCACACCCTCAACTCATCCGCCTTCCCCGCAATACTCCTAGCATTGAATTATATACACCTCATAAGATTTTTACCACCACTCACAACCTTTCTATTAGCGGATTTGCTTGAACTTTTAACATCGTTTATTTTCACCCTAGCCATACTGTCACCTCTGGCACTTTGGTTTCAATCCCCATGGAAATCTAATTTAAAGCCTCCCCAATAGCACTAACAAACCTCCGTAAAAGGATATTGGTCCTCTTGCAGTTCAAGTGTAACCTGTGTCTCTTGTACAGGTCCCAACTGCCCCAGAAGAGGTCCCAATGATCCTGAAATCTGAAACCCTGCCCCCTACACCAGTTCCTTAGCCACTTGTTCATCCTCCGCAGTATCCTATTCTTACCCTCACTGTCACGTAGCACAGGTAGCAAGCCTGAGATTACCACCCTTGAGGTCCTGCTTTTCAACTTCCTACCAAGCTCTCTATACTCACTCTCCAGGACCTCCTCACTCTTCCTTGCTATGTCATTGGTACCAATGTGCACCACAACGTCTGGCTGATCATCCTCCCACTTCAGAATGGCATGCAAGCGATCAGAGACATCCTTGACCCTAGCACCCGGGAGGCAACAAACCATCCTGGATTCTCCGTCACGACCACAAAACCTCCTATCTGCACCTCTAACTATCGAGTCCCCTATCACTACCGCTCTCCTCTTTTTCCACCCTCTCTTCTGCACTGCAGAGCCAGATTCAGTGCCAGAGATCCAGCTACTGCAGCTTGTCCCAGGTAAGTCATCCCCCAACAGTATCCAATGCGGTATACTTGTTGTTGAGGGGAACGGACACAGGGGAACCCTGCTCTGCCTGCCCTTTCCTTTTCCCTCGCCTGATAGTGACCCAATTTCCTGTCCTCTGGTCCTTTGGCGTAACTACCTCCCTGTAGCTACTAATTATAGTCTCCTCATTTTCCCGAATGATCCGCAGGTCATCCAGCTCCTACTCCAGTTCCCTAACGCGGGTTCTTAGGAGCTGCAGCTGGAAGCACTTCTTGCAGGTGTCATTGTCAGGGACACCGGAGGGCTCCCTGACTTCCCACATTCTGCAAGAGGAGCATTCCAACATCCTGCCTGACATTCTCTCTACTCTAAACAATCTGAACAAAAAACTTACCGGAACCTCCCCTGGCCTCTGCCTGTTCTCGCCGAAGCCTGTTGAGCCAAAGCCGTCCGACTCTGACTCAGTCCACTCCGACGATGGCGGCTACAACGATGGCCGCTGTATATGGTGGTCTGCTTTTAAACCTTGGCGCGCTACAGATGAAGGATGAGAATTCAATCTCTGATCTATTACAGTGCGTGATCATTGATAAAAACGATTACACTCACAGCAAATTTCCCAGTGTGAGTGGTTGACTTTGTCCCACGAGTTCCATGTACATAGCGTTCTGAAAGAGGTTATTTTTATACTCGAAAATTGTAGATTTTTAAATGGCCGAGAATCGAATTCGGGTCTACTGGTTGAGAAGCAGCTATGCTCACCACTGTACCGCAAACGCCTCATGATCGAGTAGAGATTCGGGCAGTGAACCGTCTCCTTTACTATCAGACTCTGTAACTCGATCATCAGTTTCCGAGCTGCTTTCTGAAGCATCATTCCTCACTCTGTTGCAGTTCCTGTTCCGACCAGTGGGTGTCGCGTCATTCCGACAGACCGGAGAAACAAAACACTCTGGGTTTGCACTGCAGGGAGAATCGACTCTTGCGAGAGTCGGAACTAGAAATGACACCTCTGGCTGCCTGCCTCAAGGAGGGAAAACAAATCCTGATTATAATCATTTCAAATTTAAATAACACGCAGTTGGACGTTAATAAGAGCCCTTCTTTTGGCCAGTCCTTGAACACAATAAGTGACTGAATCGCTAAAGAATCCTGAGACCTTCCAGTCACACAGTGAGAAGGGGTGGGTGAAAGCCCTACACTCAACAAACAGAAATCTAAGTTGCTCTGTGAGCTCTCCTGTACCCTGACATCCGTATGATCGCCCTGATGAAGGGTCTCAGACAGAAACGTCGACTCTTTTCCATTGACGCTGCCTGGACTGCTGAGTTGCTGCAGCATTTTGTGTGCATTACCTTGATTTCCATCATCTGCAGATTTTCTCTTGTTTGTAATCCGTTTGACAGATTCCATACCCTCGCTTATTCTTCACTAGTGTTGTGGTAAATCTCCCGTTCAGTCAATCGGGACACTGAGGTTCGATTCCCTGACGTGGAGACCGTTTTCCTGCTGGAAGTGAAAACTGGAAATGCAAGAGAATTTTTTGAATAAAACAAAACTGGATTGAACTGGTTGTTTAGAAAATGAAACAACCCGGTCGGCAGACAGCCCGGGACGGGAGAGTTTACCGAGAAATTTGTATTCAGCACCTTTTCTCAAGTAATCCATCACTAGTCTATAATTGAGCGGCTTTGGCGTGACACTCGGTGACCGATTTCGTCACTTCGAAACATTAAACAGGGTCTGTTGCTGTGAGATAGAAACTCCCGCAATTTCCAGCACTCATGCCGATTCCTCAGTGTGTCTGAGTGACTGTAGAAGGCAGGGAGAAGAACAGCTGAGAGACTTTGGAAAGAACGATACCAAGTGGGCAATGTGTTTATTGCCCGGTTTAAATCAACCCTGTCCCTCTCCTAGCCTCGGACTCGCTGTGTAGACGCTCAGAAAGTGAACTGAGGGAAGGAATGGCGATGTTTCACTCTATGACGTCATTCAGACATGAGAGCATGCGCAGCGTCGTTCCGCCCCTTGACCTGATTGACAGCGGACAGCAGAACATGTCCCCGGGAGCGGTTTTCCAGCAGCCGGGAATGGAGAGCTCCTGGGCTCGGGAGTAGGGCGCTACCAGTGTCCTCCTTCCAGCAGCAGCGCATCGCTCTGGGAGCGGCTCTGCAGATAGGCTCGGAGATCGGCACTTACTCCGGAGATGGCGGCTGGGAGAAAGAGGCGGAATGTAACAGCGACTGAGCTCGGAATGCGGAGTGAGTGGGCAGAGAGAGGCTGTTCCCGGGCTGGGGTAGGTAGGGCGGTGAAGGCGGGGTGGGAAGCAGCTGCCGGTGACGTGTATTGTTGCCTCTTCTCCCCATACCGGGGGGGAAATCCATGTTTAGTCCCACTCTCCTCGTCTTTGTTTTTGCAGGACACGGAGCCGGACAGGTTTACAAAGAGCGGCTGTTGCAGGATCCCGGAGAGAAGTGTGCCGGACACAGTTTACACTGGAGCTCTTTAATTTCGGCTGAGCAGCGAGCCCCACGGGAAAGGTGAGCGGAAATGCGAGGTGCGTCCATCTGCCTGCACCACGGTCAGTTCCATTCCCAGATCGGTGACGGGATGTGTCCGCCCCTCTCGGTGCTGCAGCGGCGTCGTCTGCTCGGCAGAAGTTGAGAACTGCAGACCTACAGCGGCCTCTCACACTGGCACTGGCTGCACCGGCCGCTTCACACAACTATCTGCCTTTAACCTCTCCTCCACTGACCCAGTTCCCTCCTCCTTCCCGCAGAGAAATAATTCCATCAGCTCTGCCCTTCCCTGCTCAGAGCAATGGGTAACCAACAGACCCGTAAAACAAAGATCGATGTGGGGTCTTTAACGCATATATCTCCTGCTTTTGCTGTGGAAAAGGACATGAATGTCAGGGAGCTCAGGACAGAGATATGTTGAGGGTAGAGCATCTTACAGTATTGTTAAGTGCATTTTATGTGCTGTTGTTGTTTACATATAAAAAAAATACCGGCCATTCGGCTCAAAATGCCTTACAGAGCATGTAATTAAATTAGAAATGTCCCATTTTCTATTTTTCAAAGCACAATATACCTATTCAGGAGCTTCTTAAAAGACCTTGCTGTTTCCGCCTCCATAACCATCACCGGCAGCACTCACGGCAAAAGGGATACAAGGCTGGAGAAGGGAGAGGATCATGGGACGGGAGGCCTAGGGCGAAAGAAAGGCGGAGGGGAGCCCAGAGGAAGATGGAGATCGGGCAAGGAGTTACAGTGAGAGGGACAGAGGGAGAGAAGAGAGAACGAGAGGAAAAGTGGAAAAAATAAAAAAATATATAGTAAATGAATAAGTAAGCCATGGGGTAAGAAGGGAAGGAGGGGCATTAACGGAAGTTAGAGAAGTCAATGTTCATGCCATCAGGTTGGAGGCTACCCAGACGAAATATAAGGTGTTGTTCCTCCAACCTGAGTGTGGCTTAATCTTGATAGTAGAGGAAGCCGTGGATAGACAGATCAGAATGCGAATGGGACGTGGAATTAAAATCTGTGGCCACTGGGAGATCCTGCTTTCTCTGGCCGACAGATCATAGGTGTTCAGCAAAACGGTCTCCCAGTCTGCGTCGGGTCTCACCAATATATAGAAGACCGCACCGGGAGCACTGGACGCAGTATATCACACCAGCCGACTCACAGGTGAAGTGCCGCCTCACCTGGAAGGACTGTCTGGGGCCCTGAATGGTAGTGAGGGAGGAAGTGTAAGGGCATTTGTAGCACTTGTTCCGCTTACAAGGATAAGTGACGGGAGGGAGATCGGTAGGAAGGGAAGGGGGAGAGGACGAATGGACAAGGGAATCGCGTAGGGAGCAAACCCTGCGGAAAGCAGAACGGGGTGGGGGGAGGGAAAGATGTGCTTAGTGTTGGGATCCCGTTGGAGGTGGCGGAAGTTACGGAGAATAATATGTTGGACACGGAGGCTGGTGTGGTGGTAGGTGAGGACAAGTGGAGCCCTATTACTAGTGGGGTGTGGGAGGATGATGTGAGAGCAGACTTGATGGTGGTGGAAGGGAAGCCTCTTTCTTTGAAAAAGGAAGACATCTCCTTCGTCCTGGAATGAAAAGCCTTATCCTGAGAGCAGATGCGGCGGAGACGGGGGAATTGCGAGAAGGGATGGCATTTTTGCAAGACACAGGGTAGGAAGTGGAATAGTCCAGATAGCTGTGAGAGGTCCGTAGACTTATAGTAGACATCAGTAGATAATTTGTCTCCAGAGAAAGAGGCAGAAAGATCAAGAAAGGGGAGGGAGGTGACGGAAATGGACCAGGTAAACTTAGGGCACGGTGAAAGTTGGAGGCAAAGTTAGTCAACTATATAGTCAACGAGCTCAGCATTCGTGCGGGAAGCCGCGCCAATGCAGTCGTCGATGTAGCGAAGGAAAAGTAGCAGACGGATATCAGTATAGGCTTGGAACATGGACTGTTCAACAAAGCCAACAAAAAGGCAGGCATAGCTGGGACCCATACGGCTGCCCATGGCTACACCTTTAGTATGGAAGAAGTGGGAGGAGCCAAGGGGGAAATTATTAAGAGCAAGGTCTAATTCGGCCTGACGGAGGAGAGTGGTGGTAGAGGGGAACTGGTTAGGTCTGGAATACGAAAATAATCGGAGAGCTTTGAGACCTTCCTGGTGGGCGATGGAGGTATACAGGGACTGGACATCCATGGTGAAAATTAAGTGGTGGGGGACAGGGAACTTACGTGTATTAAAGGCCGTCTTCTAGTCGTGAGTAGATGTTAGGAGCTACGAAGGTCCAACTTCGAGAAGATGGAGGCTCCCTGAAGTGGTTCAAATGCCGAGTTAATCAGGGGTAGTGGGTACTTATTTTTAACTGTTATATTGTTCAGGCCTCGGTAATCAATACAAGGACGAACCGACCCATCCTTCTTCTCTACAAAGAGGTCGTATAAAACCCGCCTCGAGGGATTTACTAATGTATTTCTCTATTGCTTCTCTCTCCGGTAGGGATAAGTTATCGAGACGACTGTAGGTAACGAAGCCCCGGGGAGAAGGACGATAGCCCGATCATACGGGCGGTGCGGAGGCAGGGAAAGAGCCCGTTGTTTGCTGAATACCTGTCCCAGGTCATGCTATTCTGCAGGGACTCCGAACATGTCGAGAGGTTCCAATAAAGGCGGGGTCGCTATAGCCTCCCTAGGGGATGGAGCCGACCGCAGAAAGATGTCGTGTCAAAACGGGCTCCAGCTGGCTATCCTCCCGTTAGAGCAGTCGACGTAGGGGTTGCGGTTTTTCAACCATGGATATCCTAGAACTACAGGGGCTACAGGAAAATGGATGCGATTAAATCCTACCTCCTCTCGTTTTTTTTTTTTTTTTTCCAGACAAGGATGGCGTACAGTGGGTAACCGGAGCTAGAAGTTTTTCGTCCAGTGCCCGGGCCACCAGAGAGCTACTTAACTGCTCCCGAGGTATTCCGGCCCGGGAGGCTATGTCCTCGTCCAGGAGATTTCCCTCGGCACCGGAATCCACCAAGACAGATAGGGGCAGGAACAGGTGTTGAGAAATCACGGCAGCCGGGATCGGCATCGGGGTCTGGGGCACTGAAGGGAGTGTCGTCCGGCTCACCAGTGTCTCCCCTTCTGCTAGTGAGCCCTCTCTTTTTGCCGCAGAGGACAGGAATCCCCAAAATGTCCAGGCTGGCCGCAATAGTAACAATCCCCAGCTCTCCGCTTCCGAAGTCGTTCGGCAGGGCAGAGACGATTCCGTCCCAGCTACATCGGTTCCTCCCCCAGGGTAGTAGGAAAGGTCGGAGCAGGAGCTATGCTTGGGGCGGCCGGGGAAGGGAGGCTGGCTGAAAATGGTAAGGTGGACCGTGGACTGACCCGAGGAGAGCGGCGACTGGTCTTTTCTCTCAGACTCTCTTGAAGTCGATTAGAGAGATCAGAGAGACCAGGCTGTCCGCGTCATCCGACGCTGCCAGTTCATCTTTTATCTTATCTGAAAGGCCCTCTCGGAACACTTCCCGTAGTGCCTCGTCATTCCACCAAGTGTGTGCCGCTAATGTTCGGAACTCGATTGAGTATTTTACTACGCTTCGCGAACCCTGACAGAGTGTTAGCAAGCGCATAGCGGCGTCCTTAACGGGAATAGGCTGTTCAAAGATCTACCTCATTTTGGAGACGAAGGAGGGAAAGGAGGAACAAACCTCTGGTCGGCTGTCACAGATCGTGGTGGCCAATGCCAAGGCATCCACTCGTAACAGCCCCATGATGAATGCGATCGTTGATCTGTCCGAGGTGTACGTACGTGGCTGCTGCTCAAAGAACAAAGGACGTTGTAATAAGAAGCCCCGGACACTACCCTAGGTCCCCAGTGTAGGGTTCCGGCTCGGGTACGTACAACTCTCGCCTTTCCAGAATTTGTCTCCCTATCTGCTCCTTGATGTCCCTGTTACTATTGGATGATCTATATATTAAAAAAAAACAAACACCCAGTAGAGTTACTGACCCCTTCCTGTTCCTATTTTCCACCCACGGAAACTCAGTAGACAAGCCCTCCATGAGTTACTCCTTTTCTGCAGCCGTGATGCTGTCTCTGATCAGCAGTGCCGCGATCTGACCTCTTTTGCCTCCCTGTCCTTTCTGAAAGATCAGAAGCCTTGCAGTCTGAGAACATAAGACAATAAGACCATAAGATTTAGAACTAAAAGTATGGTATTCGGTACATCGATTCTGCTTTGCCATTCAATCATAGGCTGATCCAATTCATCCAGTCATCCTCACTCCCCTGCTTTCACCTATTACACATTGATGCCCTGGGTAATCCGGAACTGCCTTGAATACATCCAATGACTTGTCCTCTACAGCCGCTAGTGGCGATAAATTCCAATCCTCTGACTAAAGTTATCTCAGTTCTTTAAGGACGTCCTTCAATCCTGAAGTCTTACCCTCTTGCCCTAGAATCCCCTACCATGGGAAATAATTTGCCATATCTAATCTCTCCAGGCCTGTTAACATTCGAAATGTTTCTCTGATCACCCCCCACCTCCCCCAACCCCCCTCACTGTCGTGAACTCTGGGTAATACAGCTCAAGCGCTTATTTCTCAAATACGGAGCCCAAAACTGCATACAATACCCCACGTGTGGTCTCAAGAGTGTCTTATACAGCCTCACCATGACATCCCTGCTCTTGTATATCATACCTCTGGAAATGAATGCCAACATTGCATTCGCGTTCTTCACAACCGATTTAACCTGGAGGTTAACCTTTAGCACATTTTGCACAAGGACTCCCAAGTCCCTTTGCATCTCTGCATTTTGAATCCTCGACCCATCTAAATAATAGTCTACCCGTTTATTTCTTCTACCAAAGTACATGACCATACACTTTCCAACATTTTCCTTCATTTGCCACTTCTTTGCCCATTCCCCTAAACTATCTAATTCTCTCTGAAGGCTCTCTGTTTCCTCAACATTACCCGGTCCTCCACCTACTTTGGTATCATCGGCAAATTGAGCCACACATCCATTAATTCCGTAGTTCAATCATTGACATACATCGTAAAAATCAGCGATCCCAACACCGACTCCGGTGGGACTCCAATGGTAACCGGCAGCGAGCCAGAATAGGATCCCTTTATTCCCACTCTCTGTTTTCTGCCGTCCAGCCCAATTCTCCACCAAATCAAGTTAGTTCCCTATAGTTCAATGGGCTCTTATCTTGCTAAGCGCTTCATGTGCAGCACCTTGTCAAAGGCCTTTTGGAAACCCAAGTACACTACGTCTACTGCATCCGCTTTGTCTACCCTGCTTATAATTTCTTCAAAGGATTGCAATAGGTTTGTCAGTCAGGAAATTCCTTTCAGTAAACCATGCTGGCTTTGGCCTATCTTGTCATGTCCCTCCAGGTACTCCGTAATTTCATTCCTAACAATAGATTCCAACAGCTTCCCAAGCACTGATGTCAGGATAACAGGTCTATAGATTCTTTCCCGATGACTCCCTCCCTTCTGAAATAGCACAGTAACATTTGCAATTGTCCAGTCATCTGGTACAATGCCAGAATCTATCGAATCTTGTATGATCATAGTTAATGCCTCTGCAATCTCTCCAGCTACTTCCTTCAGAACCCAAGGGTACATTTGATCAGGTCCGGGAGATTCATCCACCCTCAGACCGTTAAATCTCCTGAGCACCTTTCTTACTGGTAATTTTCACAGCAAAACTTCACTTCACTGACACTCTTGAATGTCCGGTACACTTTCTCTGTGAAGACTTATGGAAAGTACGCATTACGTTTCTCTGCTGTGGTGCATCTGTCATTACAGTATCTCCAGCGTCATTTTGTATTGGTCCTATATCTACCCTCGACTCTCTTTTACCCTTTATATACTTGAAAATGCTTTTAGTACCTTCTTATTTATTCGTCACCAGATTCCTCTCGTAATAATTTTTCCTTCTGAATGACCTTCTTAGTTTCCCTTTGCAAGTTTTCAAAAGCTCCCCAATCCGCTATCTTCACACTAGCTCTGGCTTCCTTGTATGACCTCCTTGCTTTTACTTTGGCTTTGATTTCACTTGTCAGTCACGGTAGTGTCCTTCTTCCAATTGGAAATTCCTTCTTATTTGGAATATATTTCTTGAAGTATCCATTGCTGCTCCTGAGCTATACAAGTCTCTGTAATGGCCACAACATCATAGCTCCAAGTACTGATCCACGATCTAAGCTCACCCGCTTTGTTCATGATACTCCTTGCATTAAAATAGACACATCTCGAACCATCGGTCTCAGCGCATCTCTTCTCTATCACCTGCTTATCTTCTCTCTCACACAGTCGACAAGCTTTCTGTTCCAATGTGCTCGGCGATTGGAAAGCGGACCCAACAGCAGGACACAGACACGTAAGTAGCATTACCGGAAGCGTGTTTTAATTAATAGTTGCCAGGACAACGGGAAGCGTGGATTCGATTCTTACATGGGCGTGAACGTAGGGCAACAAACAGGAGGAACCTGGACACGGAGCCGGGGCTCGGAACTTTGACACGGAGCCAGGACTTGGGCACGAACTCGGACACGGAACCTGGAGCTGGACTCGGAGTTTGACACGAAGTCTCGACCTGAGTCGGACTTGGACACCGAGTCTGGACTTGGACTCTGATTTGGACACGGAGCCTGGTCTTTGACTTCGACAGGAGCACAGAGACAGAACATGGACTTGGACTGGAACACAGAGCCTAGATTTGGACATGGACTGGAACACAGAGACTGGATTTGGACATGGACTGGAGCACAGAGCCTGGATTTGGACATGGACTGGAGCACAGAGCCTGGATTTGGGCATGGACTGCAGCACAAAGCCTGGACTTGGACCTGAACTGGAAAACACAGCCTGGTCTTGTACTTCGACTGGAACACAAAGCCTGGAGTTGGACTTGCTCTGGAACACGGAGCCTGGACGTAGTCTTGGACTGAAACACAGAGCTAGGACTTGGACTTGGACTAGAACACAGAGCCCGGACTTAGACTTGGACTGGAACACAGAGCCTGGACTTAGACTTGGACTGGAACACAGAGCCTGGACTTAGACTTGGACTGGAACACAGAGCGTGGACTTGGAATTGACAGGAACAGAGAGCCTGGACGTGGACTTGGACTGGAACACAGAGCCTGGATTGGATTTGGACTGGAACACAGATACTGGACTTGGACTTGACAGGAACACAGAACCTGGACTGAGACTTGGACTGGAACACAGAGCCTGGTCTTGTACATGGACTTGGAGAACGAAGAGACAGAATACCCAACTCAGAGTAGCGGCAAACGGCCGGATCTACTCATCCGGAAACGAGACGACGAAACCGAGCAACAACAGACAGTTCGAATCTTGACACGGAGTAGCTCATGAAGCAGCAAAAGGCCGGCAAACACTCAGCTGGACACAGAGAGACAGAATTCCCAACTCGGAGCAATGGCAAACCACCGAACCCACTCAGCTGGAAACGATACGACAAAAAACAAACGATGATAGTCTATTTGTCCTTGGCTAGGAGTGGCGGCAATCGGTCAGTAAATCTCGGCGGGATATGAAAACGACAGAATTCGCATCTTGTCTAGTCAAAACGGCCGGCAACTTAGCTGGGCATTAAACAACAGAACTCACTCAGCAGCCACAGGCACCGAAGCACCGAGTCCACTATTGTCGTCGGCCCCGAGAACGAGTATAGCTACACTGGCAACGGTGACGAAAAAGCAGCGAGTAGATATACGCCGGCGTTTAAATGCCGCCGGTTCGAATAAGGATCAGGTGCCTAATCAAGGAGCCCAGTGAAACACCGGGAAAAGGAAGTTAACTGAATTGAGGAGTCAGCTGACAGGACCGTGACACATTTTCGATTTGTGAGTCAACTGGCCCTTCATCCGTTTCTTCAGTTTGGTTTCCAACCCGCAACATTTCTACTTTAAAATCCCCAATAGCCTTCGCAAACTTCCCTGCCAGGATATTGGTCCCCCTTGAATTCATGTGTAACCCTAAAGTTTGTACAGGTCACGCCTGCCCAAAAAGAGTTCCCAATGATCTGGAAACCTGAATTCCCGCCCCTTGCTCCAATCCCTCAGCCACGACTTTATCTTACACCTCACTCTGTTCTTATACTCACTGTCGCGTGGCACATGCAGTAATTCCGAGATTACTACCTTTGAGGTCCCAGCTTCTCAACTTCCTTCCTAACCTCCTTTAGTCTGTTTTCAGGACCGGATCCCTTTTCCTATCTATGCCGTTGGTACCTGTATTTACCGTGTCCTCTTGCTGTTCACCTTCCCACTTCAGGATATCGTGGATGCGAACAGAAACATCTCCGACCCTGGCACCCAGGAGGCAAACTATTGCAGTGTTTATTTCCTGCATCCACAGAATCGCCTGTCTGACCCCCTACTTATAGAGGCCCCTATTACTGCTAAAGCCTCTATGCCAGAGGTGCGGCTACTGTTTCTCCCCAAGGTAGGTCGTTCCCCACAACAGCACTCAAACAGGAGTACTTATTATTGAGGTGCACAGGCCCAGGGATACTCCCTAGCATCTGACAGTTGCTCTTCCCTCTCCTGACCGTTACCCATTTATCTGGCTCCCGAGGCCCAGTTGTGAGCACTTGCCTATAGCTCCTCTCTATCACCTACTCACTTTCCCTGGTCAGACAAAGACCAGATATCGCCTCCGTGTTGCATCTTCTTAAGCAGTGTCCTCTATGTCTTGATGAAGGAAGCTTTCTTAGGCACTTATAACAAATTTACTTTCATGCGTTTGAAACTATGTTTGGAACAATTGATATTACGAAATTAAAATCTCTTACCAGTACTACCTGCAGTCTCGCTGCATAACTGTGAGTCGAATTCCAACTGACTGTTGGGGTTTCTATAATCAGATATCTTTTTTTTTCTGCGTGGTATCGATATGGCCTCACCAGATGATTCAGTTAAGAATGATGTCCTCTTTACAGATCATTACTATGCCCATTGCATTAAAGACGTTAACTCCTCCTCCCCTCTTCCCTGTACCTTTATATCCTGGAACACTGAGCTGCCCATTCTGCCCTTCTCTCAGTCATGTTTCTGTTAAGACTGTGCTCGGACTATAAGACGAAGGGGTAGAATTTGGCAATTCAGCCAAATCCAATCTGTTCCAGCATTCCACGATGGCCGATTCTTTGTATCCCTTTTAACACCATTCTCTTACCTGTTCTCCAGAACACTTTGATACACTGAATAATCAAAAACCCATTAATCCTCCTGCTTTAATGAATGGCTTGGTCTCTACACTTCTCTGTGACAATGAATTCCATTTTGACTACCCACTTTTAAAAACAAATCCTCTTCATTTCAGATCTAGATGGCTGTCCCTCTATTATGAGACTGTTCACTCCGTTGATAGATGCCTACACTATTGGAAACATCCTCTCCACATACACTCTATATAGGCCTTTCAATATTCAAACGGTTTCAATAAAATCTCCCTAATTTTAATAAGCACAGGCTTGGAATCAAACATTAATCCTTTAATTTAGCGAATCAACACTATGAATCTCATTTGGACTCTTTCCAGTGCCAGCACAGCTTTTTTTTTATGTAAGGGTCCCTTAAATGGTTGCAGTACCTCAAGGCCAGTCTGACCAATGTCTTGTTGAAGCTCAGCATTACATTGTGCTTTTGTATACTTGTCCTCCTGAGTTTACTGCCAGTATTTGATTTGTCTTCCGGACCTCTGACTCAAATTGTAAGATACTTTATCGATAACCTGCAGGAGGATTCCCAAGTCCCTTTGCACCTCTGTTCTTTGGTTTCTTTCTGAATTTTAACCCTGCTAAGGAAATAGCCTATCACGACTGCTTATATGCCTGACCATACACATCCCTGCTCTATAATGCATCTGCCTTTTCTTTGTCCGTTCTCCCAATGCGTCTGTCCTTCCGCAGACTCCATGCTCCAAGCACTATCTGCCTCTTCACCCATCTACAAAGTGTCTGCAAACTGGAGCACAAAGTGTTTATTCCGTCATGGAAATCACTGACATGTGACATGAAAAGAAGTGACGCAGCAGTCTGCAGAGTCCGTCACACCTGAGTCCATCCTCCTCACCCAGCGTGCATCCTGCACTGCAGTCAATGCAGCTTCAACCAATGCCTTCCTTCCCCTTCATCCCTGCTGTTGTCTATCCTGGTGACTAAATCTGCTCTCACTGGTGACAGTATTATCCCATGCTCAGGGTCACACTGACTCCCATTCCCATTTACACCATTCCGAGCAACACTCGGAAATCTGCAGGATATTGGTCCCCCTCCAGTTCAGGAGCAATTCATCTCTTCTGTATAGGTCTCCCTACCACAGAAGAATTTACAGTGATCCAGGAAACTTTAATCATAACGCTGCATCAGTCTCTCGGTCACATATTCATTTGATTCATCATTCCATAACTATTCGCACCAATATGTGGCAGTGGGAGTAATCTAGAGATTACTATTCTTGAAGTTGTACTTTTGAACTTCTCTCCTAACTCCCAATATTCACTGTGTAGGAGCTCAACACTCATTTTAACATGTTATATACACCATGAGCAGTTAAGAATTTTCTGCAGCCGCTTCGACACGTTTCTGACCCTGGTATCCAGGGAGCAACACCCCGTCCTGCTATCTCCTTTACAGACAATTACTCTTGAGTATTCTCTCAGCTATTGTCCGTCCTGATCTCTTCCTCCCCTACTGGGCATCAGAGACACACTCAGTGCCAGCAGCCAAGTTGCCGCTGTTGTGTCGTCCCCATCAGTATTCAGACCGTGTACTTGTTGTGAGGGAGCAGCCACTGGGCGACCCTACACTATCTGACTCTTCTTCCTCTATCTCTTAGTGATCCCCAAAGTCATCAGCAATCTGCACCTTACTAATGATCTTGTCGCAGTGTCCTAGATGTTCCTTGTTGGGCCCATCACCACCTCCATTTGCTTCACACAATCAGTCAGCAGCTGAAGCTGGTGCACTTCCCGCATGCGAAGTTATCTCAGACACAGCTGAACTCCCTGATCGCCCACTTCCCGAGGCAAGAGCATGTCACTGCCATTTATGCCACCCAAATACTACAATAGGGAGAGGGTTTCTGTAGAAAACCTGAGATTTGACTTCTCAGAGTAAAACACTTAATATTAAATATCTCTGGCCACATTTCCAGCTGGTCTGTGTTCTGCTGAATCATTTGGCATATTCATTGTCCACAACTGCATTAAATTTTGTGTCTACTATGTAGTTTCCTGGCTTGTCACTAAAGCCCTTGTTAAACAGCAGAACAATATTGGCTCATCTGCAGTCTTCAGCAGCAAAATGTTAAATTAAAAAGACACTACAAAGATCTCTGTGAAGGCCCCAGCAGCGTACAATCTACCCCGTCTCTCTCAATAACCTGGAATGATCCCATCCAGTCCCGGTGTTTTTTCCACCTTCGTGTTCTTTGAGAGTTCCAACGGTCCCATCAGCTTGTTATCAATGTGCGGTGGAATATCAGCATATCTTTCTGATCTTTCTATCCTCCTTCACTTTCTGTTTGATGTATACTGTAATGAATTATTAATTTGGGGATTTGACTACCTTTTTCTGGCTCCAGGCATTCTTCCACTCCTGCACCTGTGTTGTCTACATTCCTGCTTTCTCTGTGGTGCTGTATTTTTACTGTATTTACAAAGTGATTTGGTATTCTCCCCAGTCTTTCTCTGCAAAATCATTTCACCTCCCCCACCATCATTCAGCACTGCCGATTCTCTGTTTAATTTGTATATGGATATTCATCGGGGTATCGTCTAATTTCCTTATCGTTCCTTTTCCTTTTTGACTGCAGTTGCGACATCTCTGATCAATATTATTCGATTTGGATTCTTGCCTTTCTCCGTCACAGACACCATTTGAATTCTGAACCACTCATTTTTAAATAACTCTGACAGGTTATTTTGAGTTACAGCTTCTTCCAGTCTCTGTTCTCCCCATGTCCTACCTAACATATTTCTCATTAACTTGCATAACACACACAATGCTGAAGGAACTCAATAGGCCACTCAGGATCTATGGAAATCGTAAAATGTCAACGTTTCAGTTTGAGACCCTTCAACAGGAAGACAAATGGGAGGTCAAGAAAAGCAGGTGGGGTAAGGTGAAGATGAAATACGAGGTGGTAGGTGATCATTAGCTTGCCCTTAGTTTAGCAAATTCCCCCAAGACTGATTCCATCTTTGGGGATGACTGTTATCAAAAAGGTCTCCCAGTTCAATTCATCAGTTGCAGTGTCTTGCCCCATTGCAGGTCTTCTGTGTTCCCAATGCATCTAATTTACTGTCATCCCCAGCAGCGAATTCCACACATTTTCTGCGTTGAAAAATGAACCTCAGACATCGCCCCCATAATTTTCTTCAGCCACTTCAAAATTATGACCTTGTTTTTTTGCCACTTCCATCTTGCGTTAAAAATTCTCTGGATGCCCCTCTATTGATGCCTTCTAACATTTTGTACAGCTCTTTCAATTCACCTCGCATCCTGCTTCCACCAAAGAGAAAAGTCCAGTCTTACTCCACCTACCCTCACAAGATGTTTTCCTGGAAGTTCAATGTCGAAAATAATTATTTTCAAAGTACACATGTCACCAAATACATTTTGTTGCGGGCATGCACAGTAAATACAGAGCAAACACAAAGAAATCTATGAAAAACTGCACACATGAAAGACGAACCAAACACCAACGTACACAACACAACAAAGACAACAAACTGTGTAAATAAACACACACACAAAAAAGAAAAGAATAATAAATACGATGTAATTACCAAGAGTTTGATATGTGGAGTCCCTCAACGAGAGTTCACTGTTGTGGTGAGTGAAATTATCCCCTCTGGTTCAAAAGTCTCATCGCTGCGGGGTAACATTTATTCCTGAACCTGGTGCTGTCGGACCTGAGGCTCCTGTAACTCCTTCTTGATGGCAGCATCGGGAAGCGAGCTTCACCTGGATGATGGTGCCCTTGATGATGGATACAGTGTTCCTGTGATAGCGCTGCTTGTTAAGCTGCTCAGTGGTAGTGAGGGTTTTCCCTGTGATGGAATGGCTGCATCCACAACTGTTCAATTGTTATTCCAAACAACGGCATTGGTGTTTCTAAACCACACCAGTCAGGCTATTCTCCACGATTGATCTTTAGAACATTATCAAAGTTTTAGATGAAATGCTAAATCTGCACACACGTATATAGTATAGGCCGTAAATGCTGGTAAATCTTTACAGAATCCGCTCCTATGAGTCTCCACACCAAGATAATCTCAGAAAATATTGGGGAAATTACAGCCACACACTAATCTGTTGTTTCTACAACTTTCTATAACCTGCCTATATTGAATTTTTTTTCATTCTGCCGCTGCCATTACAAACACCTTTGGAAACTGAAGCACGTGTCATTCAATATTCGCCGTTATCAGTTCCACTGGAAGATGCCCAGTGGGAGGGAGGGGATAGAGGGGGTCCATGAATTGCAGTCCATTGTCAGGGTTGTACAGGTCTCTGTCGTTTGATGTGCTAGGGTTATACTGATGTTTAACAGCAGGGTATAGTGCTGGGTGTGTACACGACCGTGTGCTCACTGTATAGTTCTTAAAGTATTACCGTCTGTGCCTTGATAATGATGGTGTAAATATTGTAAATTCCAATCTCCCTGTATTCGACTGCTGACTTTTCGTGACCAGGCACATATGCTGGTCATGTTTATACCAGAGATAGACGCTCCCCTTCTCCTTGCAGTACGGGCCAGATGTTGTTAAGATGTGTGACATTACAGTACCGTGCCGACAGTTTGAACATCATATTTCACTGCATGTTTTACATTATTAATTCAGATCATAACCGAGGACTGAACTGGCTAGCACGAGAGGCCATAGTTTTAAGGTGCTTGGAAGTAGGTACAGAGGAGATGTCTGGGGTAAGTTTCTCTTTTTACACAGAAAGTGGTAAGCGCGTGGAATGGGCTGCTGGCGGCGGTGGTGGAGGCGGAAACCATAGGGTCTCTTTAAGAGACTCCTGGATGGCTACATGGAGCTTGGAAAAATAGAGAGCTATGGGTAAAGCCTAGGTAGTTGTGAGGTAGGGACATGTTCGATACAGCTTTATGGGCTGAAGGGCCAGTATTGTGTATATGTTTTCCATGTTTCTATTAACGGGAACGATCAGTCAATATTTCGAAATGTAACTCAGACCCTGTCCATCACACTGTATAAAATGGTGGTGGCATGAGAGCTGAATTGTGACCTTGTGCATGATGAGCAGCCAGAAGCTGCGAGTTCCAGTGACCGTGGGTAAAGGGACATTGCGATCATCAAAGCAGCGAGTTCTGGTCATGTGTACATGTTGCGTGCGAGTTATAAACACCTAGTGCCAAAATAATATGATCCCTCAGGACTCTCCACGACCACAGTGCTCTTCCCCAGTGGACTGATCAGGAATTAAGTATAATTCCAGTTGCACCGAGAGTTCCTCTTCAGCCCCAGGACAGGACACAATGGCAGAACGGCACTCTGTGTGTGTAATCGCGTTTGCAGTAAAACATTCCCAGCCAACTGCAGTGCAACAACTGCACTGGTACTGGGATCGGTGAGTGATGCTCCTGGAATCTGGTACCGACTCTTGCTGCTCCTCATCAAGAGCAACATTTCTATTCTAACAATGAACTCGGGCTCAGTCTCAGAAGGACACAGCCGTCGTGGTATTGGCCATGATCCTGACCACGGTAACTTCCCTGTCTCCCATTGCCACTTTCCTCCTGTTGTCACCCATGGATAAAAAGGACAGTATCTATTTGCCAGTCAACGCACCATCCAGCTTGCCTTTGGTCTATGGAAGGAAAATCTGTGCTGTCACCTTTTATTCTCACCATCCACATTAAGCCCGTGACTTGTTATTTGAGTTCTTCAATATCATAGCTTTACAGTTTTAAAACAAAGTCCTCAGACAGTCAGCACGAGTTCTCTGACAGTATCGGTGAGTTTTACCCATACCCGTTTATGCGAAATTCTTTAAGATCAAAACGAGACTACAGACATCCTGATGGTCGCTCTGTATCCATTCCCCTCAGCAACGTATATCTCTTTGGGTGGGGTTGATGACCCATCTGGGCACAGAAGCAGAAGTAGCACTGTGGCTGACTCTGAGACACAGCAGAAGGGAAAAGTCAGGCAGTGTGGTAGTGATAGGGGACTCAGTAGTTAATGGGGACACACGAGATGATACTGTGTCCGCAAAAGAGACACGAGGATGCTGTGTTGCCTCCCGGGTGCTAGGGGCCAGGGTGTATAGGTGCAGCTGCAGGATATTGGCAAGGGGAAGGATGAACAACCAGAGGTTCTGCGGCAAATTGGCACCAATGACATTTTCAAAACCGGGAAGAGATCTCACACTGAGTGTGTAGTTTTACGAAAGAGGCTGAAAGGAAGGGTCTCCGAGGTAGCAATCTTCAGCTCACTCCCGGTGCCACGGGCTAGTGCATGTAGGAATGGAATGATATCACAGATAAATATCTGGCTGGAGGAGATGGTGCAGATTGGCAGGGCTTCAATTTCTTGAATTACTGGAATTTATTCTGGGAATGGATGGCCTGTTCAAGTAGCACAGTTTGCACCTGAACTGGAACGGAAGAAATATGCTGGCTGGAAGGTTTTCGAAACCCTGGTGATGTTGGTGGGATGTTGCTGGATAAAAAGGGTGATCGTCAGTTTAAGCTTGTAATGCAGGTGGCAAGGAACTGGACACCAGATCAGCATGTGATGGATTGGAGAGAAAGTAGATGTCAGGGAAGGTATTGATAGGAAAAATCAAATTAACGGGTATGATTAGACTGAGAGTTTGAAGTGCGTGTATTTTAATGCTAGGGCATTAATATTAATAATAATGGGTAAACATGACGAACTTGGAGCATGGATCAATGCACGGAACTGCAATGTTACGGCCATTACAGAGAGTTGGTGGAGAGATGGATAGAATGGGTGATTAATGTAGCAGATTTTTGAAGTTTCAGAAAAATTAAGGAGTAAGGAGGGGAAGAATAAAATTAAAAGAAAAAAGAGTTGTACATTGAATCAGGGACAATATCACAGCTGCACTCAGGAGAGGCATGAAGGAGGGGTCAGACGCTAAGTCGATTTGGGGTGAAACTCAGGAATAAAAAGGATGTAATCATATTGATGAGATTGTACTATAGACCACAAATAGCCACCGTGACACTGACGAACAGATATGTAATCAGATTAAGAAACTGTGTAAGAATAACATTATTTTTTAAGGGTGGGGGATGTGGTGGTTCCAATTTCCTTATTATAAACTGGTACCATCTTAGTGCAAGGGATTTCAATGGGGCAAACTTTGTCAAATGTATCTAGGAGGGTTTTTAAATCAGTATGTGGACAGTCCAATAAGAGGAGGAGCCGTTATAGACCTCGCGTTGGGTAATGAGCGTGGCTCAGGTAACCGACCTTACAGTGAGTGAACAGTTAGGGATCAGTGATCAAAGCCTCTTAATTTATATGATTGCTATGGCCCTTGTGAAGAGTTTTAAATTGGAGTAGGGAAAATTACAACGGTATTAGGCAGGAACTAATAAGAATTAATTGGGTACAACTTTTCTCTGGCAAGGGAGGGTATTTAATGGTCAATTGCAGAAAGTACAGGAAAGGTATGTTGCTGCTAGAAGGAAGTGGATGGAAAGGTAACCGGTAACAAATTTAGCCAAGACGAGAAAGGGAAAAACATGTAAAGAGTCGAAAAGTCGGATCACAGTAATCAGATGATGAATATAAAGAAATGAGAAAAGGAACAGAAGAAGGAGATCAGGAAAGCCAGGCGCGGCCATGGAAAGACGTTGGCAAATAGGATTAAAGTAAATACCAAGGCATTTTAAACATACATCAAGAGCAAAAAGAATAACTAGGGAGGGTAGGTCCACTCAATTAACGGGAGAACATTTGTTTAGATGCAGAGAATGTGAGTGAGATAATTAATGAGTACTTTGTTTCGTTATTTACCAAGGAAAATGAAATGGAGGACCAGAGGATCAGTGATGATTGTATAAATACGTTGCTTATTTACAGGTCAAGGTCGAGGAAGGGTAGCCCCTCCTAATCAGTATTAAGGTGGATAAGACCCCAGGGTCTGATCAAATTTACCTCAAGATATTGAAGGAGGGATGAGATATAATTGCTGGGCCCTTGACCAGTATTTTTCTGTCCTCACTAGACACAGTCGAGGTTCAGTAGAGCTGGCGAATAGCTGATGTACTTCTGTTTAAGAAAATAACGGGAGAAATCCTGGGAAATATAGAAAGGTGAGCCTCGGGTCAGCAATAGGGAAATTGGCATATAAAGTTGTGGAGGATCCGATATTTGACCGTGTGTAAAGCCATGGCCTGATTAGGGTGAACGCGTATAGTTTGTTTAATGGCAGCTCATGCCTGTACGAACTCGACTGAGTTTATTGACATGGCGATGAGCGAGATTGATGAAGATCGGGCAAAGGATGCTGTCTACATGGAGTTCATTCAGGATTTGACAAAATCCCTCATGGGAGCTTAATCCGGAAGATTCCGATGCAAGGTGTCTGTGGATAATGAGCTGCTTGGATTCTGAACGGGCTTGTCCATAGACGGCAGAGTGTGCTGGCTGAAGGGACGTAATCAGCTGGAAGTCTGTAATTACCGATGTTCCGCAGCGATCTGTGCTGCGACATATGCTGTTCTGATGTATATAAATGAAAACGTAGATGCATTGGTTAGCATATTTAGCAATGAAACCAAGACTGGTGGAGTTGTATGTAGTGTAGACGACTGACAAAGAGTACGGCATTAATATAGTTTAGTTGCTGTTCAGTTACAAGTATGGGCTGAGAAATGGCTGATCGAGTTTTACTCTGATAAATGTGAGGTGTTGCTTCCTGAGGGGCATCTGCAAGGTGACAGTACTCTGTTAACGGTAAGATCCTTAACAGTGTTGCTGAGCAGAAAGATTTTGGGATCCAAGTTCCTAGCAACATTAAAGTGGCGACACAATTTGATTGTTGATTTTTACATGAAAATCAGTCTTCAATTGAATGATAGCACCCTTCCTCCACCAGCTTGACCTCTAGTCTTCTGCACTAGCCTTTCCTGGGACAATTTGACAAATGCCTTCTGAAAATCCAAACACACCACAGCTACGGAATCCCTCTATCAGCACCGCGGATTACATATTGGAAGAACTCAATTCGGTTTGTCAAACATGAGTTACATTTCAGTAAGCCATGATGATTTGATTTTACGTCTTTATTCTTTTCTAAAATACTTGTTATGCCTGTACCGATCACAGATTCCAGCATCTTGCCAGCGGCAGATGTGAAATGAACAGGTTGTCAGTTAACTGTTTTTTTGTCTTCAGGTCCTGAACAATGAATTGACATTTGAGATTTTCCATAGCCGGGACTTCCGGGTCATCAAGGGAATGGCGGCGTAAGGAAAAGGTCTCTCGACAAAAAAGAAGGTAAACTGCTCCAAAATCGAATTTAGACAAAGAATTAATATTGCATAACTATGTTAATAAAAGGGGCAAGGATGATGTCTAAGAACAAGATTAAAAAGTTCGCTCCGAAGGCTGATAAACATAAAGAGACGCAGCAAGGCGACGGGCCAAGCTCCCCCACGGCAAGTCAGGACGGAGATAATGAGGGGGAATCTGTGACTCTGTCTTTGATTCTCGGAGAGATTCGCGAGTTCCGACAAGATAACAGCAAACAACTGGAAGATATTAAAGGAGAAATAGTAAAAACTAACTCGCGGATAGATGAAGCCGAAGCGAGGATTGTTGGAATTGAAGAGAAGCTACAAAACGCAGAGGAGGTGACAGCAGAAATGCTTAAGCTACAAGACCAGCTCCAGTGGAAACTAATAGATCAAGAAAGCCGCTCAAGAAGGGAAAATGTGAGGATTTGCGGAGTTCCCGAAGGAACTGAAGGTAAACCCGGATTGATGATTCCCTTCGTGGAGAAGCTACTTAGAGAGAACCTTGATATACTGGCCGCAAAAGACCTACAGATGGAATGGGCTCACCGCGCTTTGGCACCACAGCCTCCGGCAGGCGCCCAGCCCAGATCGATTCTGGTCAGATTTCTCAGTTACAGAACGAAGGAACAGGTGCTTAAAAGGGCATGACAAAAGAAAGGTTTCATGTGGAACAACTGTAAAATCAGTTTAGACCACGACTACGCACCGGGGATTCTTGCCAGACGGAAGGAATATACGGAAACACGGAGAGTCCCGAAGGAAAATAACATCAGATTCCAGACCCTGTATCCAGCTCGGCTGAGAGTCTTTTACGACGAAGGGACAAAAACTTACGCTACGGTGGAGGAGGCAATGTCGGACCTGGTGGACCGGGGACTACCTATTAAAGTTATCACCCAACCGGAGTCGCTACTGGAGAGGATTCGGCAGAAATCGTGGCAGTTAGTGCGGCGAGGACGCTCCACACGAACCAGAGTGTCAAACTACAAGGAAAAGCTGCAAATATTCAGACGCGAATGTACAGAGAACACAGATTAATTAAGAGAAATGACTGAAAAGAGTAAATCGGACTTAAAGGTAAAATGAAAACTGGTAACTGAAAATAAACTAGGCGGAATAACTTGAATGATAGCAATTTGGTCGAGACATAAATAGGAGAAAATTCTCTATGATTATTCAAACTGCTGAGGGCCCTCTAACACACGGTGAAGATAAAGGTTATCCCTCTGAACTGAGGCGGGTCGGTGCTCAGGCCTCATTGTGGGAAGTCGGGAAAAATTTTCAAATGTTACACGTTCAAAAATGTCTAGGGTGTGTTATATGTCTTGGTTTACTGTTGTGAAGGGATTGCTTACTGTTTGGTTAGAAAAGTAAAGTGTTTTTTTCTACTAGAGAAAAATGCAAACTGAATTGGTAAAAATAATTTCCTATAATGTTAATGGGGTTTTGAATCCAATTAAAAGAAATAAGATTATGTCTAAATTGAAAAAAGAGAGGGCACAAATAGCTTTCCTCCAGGAAACACATATGAGCCAATCTGAGCATGGAAAATTAAAAAGAATGGGCTTTAAGCATGTATTTTATTCGTCATATAAATTGAGTCACAAAAGAGGGGTAGCTACTTTAATATCAAGTACTCTTAATTATGAACATATTTCAGAGACTAGAGACAAAGAAGGATGGTTCGTAAAAATCACAGGAAGAATAGAAGGTACAGAAATAACATTGCTGAATGTTTATGCTCCTCCAGGTTGTGAATGGTCATTTTATAGACACATTTTCGACCTAATGGTCAGTTCTCAAGGGGTAGTAATTTGTGGAGGGGATTTTAATATTAGATTAAATCCTATATTAGATTCTTCAAGAATAGTTACTCAGAATAAACCTCTGACTCGGAAAGTGAATTCATTGATGGAGGAGTTCGGAATTATAGATGTCTGGAGGGAATTACACCCTACTAGTAAAGATTATACATATTACTCTTTCCCTCATTCAGCCTATTCAAGGATAGACTATTTCTTTATCTTTAATACAGATAGACTCAGGATACAACTGTAATATTGCAACAATTGATCTGTCGGATCATAGCCCAGTCTCTATGTCTCTAATCCTGGAAAGGAAAATGAGGAAAACACTATGGAGGCTAAACTCACATATACTCAATAACCCGAAAGTAATGGAGAGATTAAGGGGAGAAATCAAAGAATATCTAGACCTTAATGACACGGGAGAAACATCACCAGTGATCTTATGGGATACATTGAAAGCTGTACTGAGAGGGAAAATTATTTCCATTACCACTCACATGAAAAAAATCAATGCACAACAATTAGCAGACCTTCAAGGAAAATTAAAACAACTTCAAGTTGTAGATAGCAACAAAAGTAATTCAAATCGAAAACAGGAAATTAGGAAATTGCAAAGTGAAATTGACGATATTTATACGTTGGAAACTCAAAGAAATTTTCTTTACCTGAGACAAAAGAATTATGAAGTAGGAGGTAAATCAGCTAGATTATTAGCATATAAATTACGAAAACAACAAGCAGACAATACAATTCATAAAATAAAGAATCCAAAGACAAAGCTTTTGGAGAGTACAATAGGGGAAATTCAAGAGAGTTTTGAAACATATTATCGAGAGCTGTACTCCCAACCCCGGGCCCCCAATGAGCCCTATATAGACAGTGTATTGATTTTTTTAGATCTACCTAAACTTACAGATTTACAAAATGAAAGTTTATTAGAACCAGTAACTGTCAAAGAACTGAACGTGGCCATCTCTAGGTTAAAGGCTGGAAAGTCCCCAGGTTCTAGTGGGTTTACCTCAGAGTGGTACAAGTCACTGAAGACACAGTTAGCCCCATTACTACTTAACACCTTTAATTAGATCTTGCAGAGAGGAGAAACTCCATCTTCCTGGAGAGAAGCGATTATTTCAGTTATTCCTAAAGAGGGTAAAGATAAACTAGAATGTGGCAATTATCGGCCAATTAGTGTTCTTAATTTAGATTACAAACTACTTATATCTATATTAGCGCGCAGATTGGAAAAGCTTTTACCTGGCCTGATCGACTTAGTCCAGACTGGATTTATTCAACAAAGACAAACACAGGACAACATAAGGAGAACTCTGCACATATTAGAACAGGTTAATAAGAACGAGACAGAGACAATGGTAGTAGGATTGGACGCTGAGAAAGCTTTTGATTCGGTTAGTTGGGCATTCCTATACAGAGTGTTAGGAAGATTCGGCTTTCAGGAAAAGTTTATTAAAGTAATTCAGACTCTATATGGCAGCCCTACAGCCCGAATTAAGATAAATGGGGACCTCTCTGACTCCTTCATCTTAGAGAGGGGCACTAGACAGGGATGCCCAATTTCTCTTCTCCTTTTTGCGCTACATATTGAACCGCTTGCCCAACTAATAAGACAGAGCGAAATCGTAAAAGGTGTCAAGGTGGCAGGGATTGAACAGAAAGTGGCGTTATTCGCAGATGATGTTTTGGTCTATCTGAATGAACCAGAAAAATCATTTATAGGATTGTTTACACTGTTGGATGACTTTGGGAAAATATCAAGTTATAAAATAAATGTAAAGAAAACGCAGGTTATGTCCCTAAATTATACACCATCCAAAAAATTGCAGGATACATACGATCTTAAGTGGGAAGCTAAATCATTAAAATATTTAGGAATAACCCTGCCGAAGGATCTTTCAACACTGTCACAGGTAAATTATGGGCCATTAATCTCAGAGATAAAAGCAGATATGCATAGATGGAATCTTATCCCCTTTTTAAGTTTAAATTCAAGGATAAATACTATAAAAATGAATATTCTTCCTCGGTTATTGTATCTTTTCCGTACTTTACCGGTGGAGGTGGATGATAATCAATTCAGGGAATGGGACAAATGGATTTCCTGCTTCATTTGGCAAGGAAAGAAACCTAGAATTCGATATAACACCTTACAGTTAGGGAAGGAAGGAGGAGGTATGGTTCTTCCTTGCCTGAGAAATTATTTTTATGCCTCACAGATAACCCCTCTGTTATATTGGTGTAATAGGGAATATAAGGCTAGATGGAAGGAAATAGAATTTGGTTGACAGTTTTCCTCTACAGGCCTCAATAGCTGACAGAGGATTGATGGCCCAGTTGGAAAAATTTAAAAACAGTTGGATAAATCTTACATTAAAAGTATGGCAGAAGGTGGTTAATTCATGTGGAATTAATAGCATGTTAAAACGCTTCAGATGGTGTGCATATGATACCGAATTCCTTCCCAACAGAGGAGATAAAAGATTTGAGCTATGGATAAAGAAAGGTCTTACAAAGAAAGGTCCTATATCTCATTTATAGATAAAAGAGTATTACAAAGTTTCCAAATCCTGCAGGACAAACATGGCCTAGAACATAATGACTTTTTTAGGTACCTTCAAGTACGAAACGATGTTAACCAGAGTTGTACATATACAGACCTATCAACAGTATAATTAGAATTTTTCAAGATTCTGAATTCGGCTTGCAGTTCAATACCTAGTAAATCAGTTTGTCGATTATATAATGCACTCTCCCATGCTAAAAATGTAAATACACTGTATATTAAAGAGAAGTGGGAGAAAGAAGCGGGGTTGATACTTTCAGAGGAGGCTTGGGGGAAAATCTGCAGCTTTCAATGGTCCTCGGCTAATTCTTTGACTTGGAGAGAACATTGTTGGAAAAACATTATAAGGTACTTTCAGACCCCATATCAGGAAAAATATAAAGATACAAATGTGATGTGTTGGAGAAGGTGCGACTCTAAGGAGGCAAATCATTTTCATATTTTCTGGGATTGCCCTAAATTAAGTCTATTTTGGGAAGGTATTCATAGAACATTAGTTAAGGTACTTGGGTCCCAGATACCTCTGAACTTTGAGACGCTCTATTTGGGGCATATATTGTTTCTTGAACAGAAGGAAGATATAAAGTTGCTGCAGGCCCTCTTAGCGGCAAGCAAGAAATCAATCACTAGAAAATGGCTAAATCCAATACCACATACATTAGAAGATTGGTACGAAATTATCTCGGAAATATTTAAAATGGAAAAGTTGACTTACTCCCTGAGAATTCAAAAAGAAAAAAAATATCAAATCTGGAATAAATGGATTGAATATATAACCCCAATGCGAGCAGACTTTAGATGACTCTCCTAATGATTTATACTGCTCTTCTCATCAACACAGTAATATTGCTAACGTAAGCACTCCTAGTCTAAATGTCTGTTTTTTTTTTTTTGTTTGTTTTCTTTTGGAAAATAGAGAATTAACACAAGTAAAGGGAAAGATTTGGAAAAGGGATTAAATATGAAAAAAATAAGTAAGTACATAGGGATTGGATAATTTTGTCTGCAGGCAGGAGCAAGCATGAATAAATTAGGATATAAACACCTACAATGGTTGTTACATAGGCATATATACAACATTTTGGACCAGTAGAAATGGTCCAGAACGGTTATATGGAAACTATTATTACCATTTTTCTTAACAACTAATTCCATTACTTAGCCTAATAGGTTAGATTTACCACAGTACATAATTATCTATTTAAGTGTTTATTTTCCTTTTATATCATCTCAATGTGTACTTAAGAATGTATAAATAATTGTAGTTTTATACTATTAAAAAAATGGAAAAGGTTATATGTGTGAAAAAAGTACATGATATTTCTGAATTCCTTATCCAAATAAAAATAAAATTTAAAAAAAAGAGATTTTCCATAGCAATGGGAACACATTGGGACATGATGCATTTTGACAAACTTCAATGTCTTCACTATTGTTCCAACCAGTTCCTTTCAACAACACATCCTCCCACCTCCCCCCGCCCCACCCCTGCCCCAGTGCTACGGGTTCCTTGTACAAATTTCTTGTAAGCCTCATATGCACACCACAAAACAGGTGTCTCTCAATCCTCCAGGCCCTTCTCCTTTGTGAACGTCAATGTATGCAAAGTATTCATTTTGTACCTCCCAGTACAGAAATCAGAAATCAGAACAATACGTATCATCCATTAAACAAGCTGATCGCAGTTTTGGAGGGCACCACAGATTCTCTCTCTCTCTCTCTCTCTCTCTCTCTCTCTCTTTCTCTCTCTATCTATCTATCTATCTATCTCGCTATCTCTATCTATTTATCTCTCTCTCTCGCTCTCTGCATCTCACGCTCATCGGTTTCTCGTTCACTTTTAGTCATCCTGCATCTATTGTTCTTCCAATTTCGAGTACTATTTTTATTCTTTTACCGGTCTTCCCATTTTATTGCAGGATAACACATTGCTTTCCAATTATCTTTTGACCTTTGTCAAACTTAAGATGAATATAAAAGACTACTGCATCAGAAACACCAAACACAAAATGCTAGAGGAATGCTTGTGTGTTTTCTTGGATTTCCAGCATCTGCAGATTTTCTCGTGTTTCTACATCAGCAACGTTGTCAATCAATCGTTTCCATCCCGACCTTTTTCTCTATTGTATCCTTATTGACCAGGATGAAGCTGAGTGACTGAAGGACAGATCAAAATGGGAAACTACAGAAAAGGGTAGGTGTCGGACAGCGTCTCTGGTCTTCGTTGAATACTGAATAATTAGACAACAAAAATGAAATCTCTAAATGTAGCTGTTCCGTGACAAGGTTCAGTCTTTGTAATTAAAGCTACCGGCCTATTTCCACCAGAGACACGGCTGAGGTAATGACAAAGAATTTTCATGTACACAGTATCTGTACATCAGAGACAATGGTGTTGAATCAAATTGTTTGTTCAAGTAACTGTAACTGAGAAAGTTAGTGAGGAGTATAACCGTATCTCTGGAGACTGAGCCTCTGTATAAATCAGGGTTGATGTGAAGCATCAGCTCAGTGTCTGCCGGAGCAGTGAATTCAGGAGCAACAGGAATCACAGATTCTCATGAAATGGTGTATCCAGTCATCTGGCGGATACGAGACATTTACTATCCTATTATTTCAGCCTTTGGAATACCCGGTGAGTCGCAGTGTCAGCTGCCGTTGGTGGGAAATCATGTTCAATTCCAATGTTCTGATTGTTCCTGCCGCTGCGGCATTCCAGTCCCAGTATTCCTCATTTCAGGATTGGAATGGAAATACCGGGATGATGGATTCTGGGATCTGGATCTAAAATAAACGGCTGCAGGAATTCAGGGAATCCGCCAACATCTGTGGAACTGAGTCGGTCAGGCAGCGTTCTACCAACGGTTTGGGATCGATAATGGGATGTTCGGGTTTCTGTATTTTTGGTATTTTAGCAGCTGCACAGCATTTGTAAATATTGTGTTGAAACAGCCCGCGGACATTCTAACAATTGATTGTCCGTATTTGTATATGAGCGATTGTCTGAGTTAGGTACGATGTTCAAACCATCGACTGGCAGTGACACTTTAGCAAATGTCCAGAGTTCCATGATGTTTCACGAGCCTGTTGTGGATTTTTAATAACCGTGTGCAATATCACTGAATATAAAGCAGTTGATGGACAACACAATAAACACGAAACCCAAACAGCTTGTACAGAAAGAGAAACCAGTTAACACACGTGCCTGGGATCTATCCGCGAACACTTCTGACGAGAAATGTTTTAACTGTTTTCCCACATATTCTGTTTTACCCGAATTAACGTTTCCAGTCTTTCCTGTTTTTGTTCCGTCCTTCAGCCGTTCTGTCGCTAACAGTGATCGCCTCGACTGTCTAATTGAGAAATCCTGCCATCAGCGTCCGAACGAGACGCGGAAGGCACCGGTAGAAAATGTTCCATCCAGTATTGACTCTGAGGAGGTAGTTACTCAGTTTTAGCGTTCCACTGACATTTCACATTTCGGTCACAGTAAGTAATCCGTATTCAAATTATTTTACTGTGTAAACTCCTTCTCTCTCCCCGCCAGCTCTGCGCGCTCTCTCGACCCTTCCACCGATATATTCAATAATAAAATGGAAATATCACAGGATCCTCTGAACCTGCAGCACTGGCTTCTAAATAGTATTTTCTCACTTGTACCCTCTCTCGGCCCTCCTGCCACTAAATGCAACAATTAAGTGGAAATATTACAGGATTGGCTCAAACTGCAGAATTGGCTTATGTTTGGATTTTCTCAAACTGCTCTCTCTTCCAGCGAACATGGTGGCGATTGTGATCCTGTCCCGGGGAAAGTGCGGTCTCTCCAAATGTATCACTCTCTACCTTGTGGGAATGGCAGCGGCCGATCTCCTGGTCGTTATTTGGAATCCGCTACTGAAGTGGACTGCTGGGATTTATTTTTCCAGATCATTTCTGTTCATCACTGCTGTATGCAGACTCGTCACCTGGTTGATTTATGCGAGCACTGCGACCTCAGTCTGGCTGACTGTCGCTTTCACCGGCGATCGATTTGTGGCTATTTGCTATGAGAAGCTGAAAACAAAATATTGCACCGAGAGAACGGCGGCTGTGGTTATCGGGACAGTGAGTCTGCTGGCCTGTTTGGAGACTGTACCCTGGGGCTTTGCGTACAAGTCTGGGGAAACAATTGATGGTGTTTCCTGGTATTGTGTTTTAACACCGAGCTTCACAAACTCTACCTCATGGGCCGCATTTTACATTTTTCACCGCATTTTCTACCCTTGCATCCCTTTCATTCTGATGTTGCTGTTCAATATTCTGACTGTCAGGCGGATTCTAGCGGCCAATCGAGCCCGCAGGGGGCTCCGGGGACAAAAGAGTGGAGAGACAAGGACCAAGGACCAGGAGATGGAGAACCGACGCAAATCCATCGTTTTGCTCTTCAGCATAACCGGTAGTTTCATATTGTTGTGGGGAACACTGGTGGTATTTTCTATCTATAGCTGGATTAAAATGAGTTTTTCTAATTCTGGCACGGATCCCCGTTACATCACAGACCAAGCATCGATAATGCTGCAGATTCTCAGTTCCTGCACCAACACGTGTATTTATGTCCTTACTCAGAGAAAATTCCGAGAGGAACTAAATAATGCGGTGAAATACGCACCGAATCTGATTTTGAAACTCCTGAAACGTTAGAAATAAACGCTGTAAAGTGTTACTATTTAGCTGCTTTCATACGCCCTATTCTAGCTCCCCACTATGGGTAAATGGAAACAATGTGATGAACAGAGTTAGAAAACAAACACGAGAAAATCTGCACATGGGCGCAATTCAAAATAACAAACACAAAATCAGATCCTGATGAACGTTCTCACACAAAATGCTGGAGGAACTCAGCAGGTCTGGCAGCATCTACGGAATAGTGTAAATTGTCGACGTTTCGAGCCAACATCCTTTATCAGAAACCTGTCAACTGTTCAGTCCTTTCCATTTTGTGTGTGTTGCTTAGAGTGACAAGTCAGCTGTTTAAAGCTGATCACGCCGGCATCATTGGCCTCACCTTCCCAGAGAAATCCTCTTTACACTTCACGTCCCGCCGTGTTAAATTGAAGCTTGAGGCGAACCTGTTTCCCCTGCTTCCCGGTTCTGACAGAACTGCCTGTTCTTAAATATTTTTTTCGTCTGTATCAAGCACTCGTGCTTCCGTCACAACCCGTCTTTTCCTTCACCCTCTTTTCACCTCCTTCTCTACCTGGAGGTTTCCCTCCTCATTGCCACCTTAAACTATCTTCATGTAACAGAAAACATCTATTTTTTTTACACAATTGAAGACAATTTAACATTACCTTCACTTGTAGCTCGGTGAGATATATAGGGATAGAGAGTGAGAGTGAGAAAGAGAGAGAGAGAGAGACAGAGAGAGAGAGAGAGAGAGAGAGAGAGAGGGAGAGAATGAGATATCGTGAAGCAGTGAGCGTGAGAAGGAGACAGCGTCACGTTTGACGGTGGAACAGAGAGAAATTGACCGAGACTTCGCGAGAAAGGGGGCGCGAGGAAGAGCGCGCAAGATGGAGAGCCTGAGCGAGAGGGCGCGAGAGTGAGCAGGAGGGTGAGAGCGTGCGCGAGGGTGGGCGTGAAGGAAAGCGAGAGAAGCAGACATCGCGGTAGGAGAGAGGGGTGGGGGGGCAGAGAGAGATAGTGAGAGTGAATGAGACTGTGAAGGAGTGAGCTCGAGAAGGAGACAGCTCCAGGGCTGAGGTCGCGAAGGATAGTGAGCGAATGAGACATCAGGAACACCCATCATTGGGCTCTCCGGTATAAGGAGGATGGATTACACTGAAGGGTAAATTATATTCTCACAGGGAATCGTGCTGGAGCCACACTGATGATTTTAATCAAGTGCCATCTGGAGGATATGTTGGTATCCAGAGCTACAGGTCAGTAGGTTGCATTGGTGAAAGGTAGAGATGAGTCAAAGAACACCTAACGGAAGTCAAGATGAGCCCAGTGGCACCGAACGGCAAAAGTGAGTTTATGTCAGTGTAGGGTGTAAAACAGCTAACGCAGACGTACCCAGATCCTGCATTTATACTCGGTACAGTAATTCATCCATTACAGAGATCTGGGTGAGAGAAGGTCAGGACTGGGATACAAATATTCCAGCATTTAGATGGTTCAGAGAGTCCAGAGGGAGCTAAGAGCGGTTGGGGAGCTGCACTGTTGATGAGGCAGAATGTCACAAGCTCGAGGTCATCCCGGAAGCTGAACCAGTAAGACAATGTGGAGGGACTCAGGAATAAGAAAAGTGTAATACAGTAAACCTTATAATAACCAGTAAGAGAGGGAAACAGATATGTCAGCAGGTTATTAACTGATGCAAAACAATAGAATACACTAGTTGGTGAATCACCTCTCCAGAATGACTTGCACTTCCTTACCATCTGGGGCTTGGATGGGGCATTATTTGTCAGGTGTATTCATGAAAGTTTCCAGAAAGAGCATGTAGATGGTGCACTAAGGAGGGGACATACTTGAGATGTTAGTGGGAAATGAGCCTAGAGAGAAGATTGGGGTTTCATTGAGAAGCATTAACGGATTATAATTCTGGAGGTTTTCTGGTGGTTATTGAGAAGGAAAAGTCTGAATCTGCAGGTGTACGAATCAAAATCGGGATTATTATCGACGTAATGTGACATGAAATTTGTTTATTAGTAGTAGAAGTTTAATGCAAAACACAATATAGAACAAAAAATGAATAGTAAGTCAATAAATAAATAAATAAATAAATAAATACACATATATTGAATAGATGAAAAATTGTGAAATAAACAGAAATACTACATATTAAAACGAGTCAGATAGTGTCCAGGGGTTCAATGTCAATTTAGGAATCGGATGACAGAAGGGAAGAGGCTATTACTGAATCACTGAGTGTGTGCCTACGAGTTTCTATATCTCCGACCTGATGGTAAAAGTGAGAAAGGGCATGCCTTGGGTACTGAAGGTCCTTAATCAAGTATGCTGCCTTTCTGAGACACTGCTCCTTGGGTACTTTGTAGGCTTGTGCCCAACATGGTGCTGACTAAATGTACAACACTCTGCAGCAGCTTCTTTCGGTCCTGTGCAGTAGCCCTCCATACCAGACTGTGAAACAGCCTGTCAGAATCCTCTCCACGGTACATCAAGTGAAGTTTTTGAGTGTATTTGTGGACATAAGAAATCTTTTCAAACTCTAATGAAGTATAGCTGCTATCTTGCCTTCTTTATAACTGTATCGATATGTTGGAACCAGGTTAGATACTCAGATATCTTGACACCCAGAAACTTGAAACTGCTCACTCTTTGCACTTCTCATCCCTCTATGAGGATTGGTATGTGTTCCTTCGTCTTATCTTTCCTGAACTCCACAATCATCTCTTTCGTCTTACTGACGTTGAGTGCCAGGTTGTTGCTGCAACACCACTCCACTAGTTGGCATATCTTACTCCTGTACGCTCTCTCGTCACCTCCTGCAATTCTATCAACAATGATTATATTATCAGCAAGTTTATAGATGGGTACATAGAGGGTAGAACAATGGGCTAAGCACACACCATTGAGGTGCACCAGCGCTGATCGTCAGCAAGGAGGAGATGCTATTACCAATCTGCACAGATTGTGGTCTTCCGCTTAGGAAGTCCAGGCTCCAATAGCAGAGGGAGGTACAAAGGCGCAGGTTCAGGTACTTCTCAATCAGCATTGAAGGAATGATGGTATTAAATGCTGAGCTATAAAGTGGTGGATGGCAATTTGTAGTAGATTGTGGAGGAATTATAGGGAGTAGTCTGGGAGCCGATGTTACTGGTTAACCGTAAAAGTATGACATGTAAGAGTGACTTACAGTCCAACTGGTCATAATTCAGGAGTTCCCTGTCCCTGTCAGTAAGGTAGAGAAGGACAGGGTCCTGAAGGAAGTTAATGTGATGAGTAATATTGTGCTTGTTTAAACATATAAGAGGTGTCATATGTAAGCTTCAAGACGATGAAATTGGGCAGGTCTTGGAGGAACATACAGGAAGCAAGGAAGAAGTCACAGTTTGAATCAGGAGAGCGCGCTGTACCAGAAATATCTTCAGTCAGGAGTGTTATGAATAACATTTGGTCTTATGCAGACACCGAAAACAACAGTATAGTGTAGAACGGACAGGACTACTCAAGGAAAATCGTGGCAATTTATGCCTGGAGCCCCCCACTCCTACGGACTGCAGTATGTTGGGACCTGATGATATTTGCTTTTCGTCCTATTAGATTTTCTGTCGTGATGATGACTCAGAATATACTACAGTACGACATGGGAACGGGCACTTCAGCCCGTAATACTGTGCTGAAGTAATTGAGCTACTAAGTAAAGATTCAACTCAGCTAATTTCTTTTGCCTACTGGATATCCATCTCCCTGATATCTCCGCAGAATCATGTGCCTATCTAAGAGGCTCTTATTAACCTCCATATGTTGGTCTCTACCATCTGCCTGGCAGTACGTTCTAATTATCCACCACTCCATGTGTGTGACAACAAAACCTCCTCTGAACTTCGCCCTTTTGCCTTAAATTTGTCCTTTTCTTAACTGGTGATTTCTGTCTGGATAAAATGTACTTCCGGCTTATCAATGTCTTTCAGAACTTTAACCTTCCATCTCATCTCCTCTCACTATGGCTCCAGGAAAAAAAAAAAAACTGCACAAGTTTGTCCAGCTGTCCACATAGAATTGGCTTACTATTCTGGTGAGCATCCTTGTAAACCTCATCTGCACACCCCAAAACAAGTGTCTCTCAATCCAAATTTGGGCCATGTCAGAACTGGGTGACAACAAGGACAACAAATTGTGTGAATAAACAAAAAAGCAAAATAAATGATAATAAATATGAAGTAGATATCGGAAACATGAGTTGTGTTGTCCCTGAATATATGTTCATTGTTGGTTATGTGAAATTATCCCCTCTACTTGAAAACCCTGTTCGTTGAGGGATAATAGCTATTCCTGAACCTGGTGGTGTGGGACCTGAGACTCCTGTAACGCCTTCCCGATGGCAGGATCGAGAAGCAAGCATCATCTGGATACTGGGGTCCTTGATGATGGGTGCTGCTTTTCTGTGAAAACGCTCTTTGCAGATGTGCTCAGCGGCGAGGAGGGCTTTATTTGTGATAGGTTGGCTGCATCCACAACTTTTCATTTCCAATTCCCTTCATGTCATTGGTGTTTCCATACCAGACCGAGATGTATCCAGTCAGGAGATTCTCCATTATACACCTATAAATGTTTGTCTAAGTTTTAGACAACATACTAAATCTCCTCCTCTGTTGCTATTGCATCTTTCCAATAGCCTGTCTACATTTCTCTTCATCTTTCTCCTGTTGGCATTTTGGAAATAGTTGGAAATTGAAACACGCAGCATCTCAAGACACTACTTAATCAATTCTACGTTACTTCCTGAAAGATGCCCACTGGGAGGAAGGGGGTAGGCAGAGTCCATGAATTGCAGTCCATTATTAGGGTTGTGCAGGCCTCTGTCCTTGAATTGTTGGGATTGCACTAGAGTTTAACGGCGGAGTGCAGGGTGCGTAGATGTCTGTGTGCTCCCTGCACAGTGCTGTGATTTTTATAGGTCTGCATCGTGGATATGATTGCCCAGATATTGTGAAGTTATTTGTCCCTGTAGTCCACCACTGATTGTTCATGGACAGTCTCATATGCAGGGCATGTTTATACTAGAGATTCAGCCTGGCCTTCCTCACCATGCTGAGTTGCAGCAGTCTGTGTTCCTGCAGTACATTTTTTTGGTTTCTACTTGTTCGCCTCCCTGCTGTGCAGTGCTGAAGCTAAAGCGGGCAGTGTCCATGCAATGCAGAGCTGGTTTGTGCAGGTCAGTGTTCTTGCAGTTTTGCAGGTGACTGCTGTACGCAACGGAATGAGTGTGGCCTGCGTTCGGCTGTGAAGTTACAGTTCAATCTGGGGATTTTCATGTCTTTATCTGTAGAGCAAATCGGCTAATGCTTGAAATCTGTGGCATCAGAGAGCAGAGTTGGATTGTTATGATGTCTGTTCTTCTATTTTGCCCTTCTCTGGATCTATAGTAATATATTTTCATAAATTATTGTCCTTGTATTAGAGTCGTGTACTGTTCTGTACTCTCACTGACCAGTGTGGTGCTCAGGCAGCTCAGTGAGCTTGGAATGTAGTGCCAGTGTTTTTACAGAAGTGTCTCATTATTACAGAAAAAAAATACCCTGTACACCTAGGTAAATTTGTCATGGTGGGGCGCTGGGAGCGGAGCCAATTTCAAGACACATACAACGAAGTACTAGGAACTGGACATGGCTAGAGACTAGAGTTAGCGACGTGACTGGATGCAGGACCAGCAGAAGGAACTTCAATCTAGGAGCTTGGGCTTGGACTCCGAGCTAGAGTCTGGACAAGGACCCACAACCTGGGTCCAGATTCGGGCTCGGACTCCGGAACAAGTCGAGGACATGACGTGGCTACAGGACTGGACATGACCTGGGCTTCTTCGAGGCTTGGGTATACACTCCGAGCCAAAGTCTGGGAAAGCACCCACAACCTTGGACTTGCCTCGGGCTGGGACTACAGAAATAGGTGAGGACAGGACGTGTCTACAGGACAAGTACTAGTAACAGGACTGGACATGAGACTACTGGACACTTGGACAGGACAAGAGAACCCCAGGACAGGACGAGGGAACCACAGCACCGGGTTGGGCAAGGTTCTTCTGGGCTGGGCGAGACAAATGGACAAAATGTAAACACAAAGCCGAGGCTTGAACAGGACAAGATTCTTGGATGTGGCTAGAACTGGACGAGACCCCGAAGCCATAACATGGTCGAGGAAGAGACAGGAACGCAGAGCTTTGGTCAAGGGAGAGACAGGAACATGGAACAGAGAACCAGGACCCCACTTTGGAAACAGGACGTAGGGCCGGCACTCATACACAGAACACAGAATATAACAAGACGGTTCCTAACACTAGGTAGCGGCAAGCAGCCAGACGTACCTAATGAAGGCGTGGCACAGAGACAGTTCAAAACCATGATAGACAGTTCCTTATCTTGCTCAGGCGATTGAATTTGATAGTGGTGCAGGCGAGGGTTACAGGCGAGGCAGGGCTTCAGACGAGGCAAGGCGAGGCAAGGCTTCAGACGAGGAAACGCGAGGCAAGGCTTCAGACGAGGTAACGTGAGGCAAGGCTTCAGATGAGGCAAGGCTTCAGACGAGGCAAGGTGAGACAAGGCTTCAGACGAGACAAGGTGAGACAAGGCTTCAGGCGAGGCATAGAAGGAAGGAGAACAGCAGGGATTCAGACAGGGTGTATGGACAGCAACAATCCAGCAGTCAGAGGCTGAATCCTGAAGCTATTTATGAGGCCAGCCAAACGAGAATCAGCTGCCTCAACAGAATCTGGGGAATACCGGAAAACCTGGAATAAGGAACCGGAACCGGACCGTGAACCAGAATGAGGATTTCACGGACCGGACCATGACAAAATCAGTTGTTTCCTGGAGACCAGTATGAGTGTTTCAGATCATTAGTGGACACAGGATCATAGGGGGATGCACTAGAATATTCAACCCATCATTTCTAGGAGACTCCAGGAGGGGATGTTGCCTCCTTGGTGCAAAGTTCAGGAATGTCTCTGAGCTGCTGCAGGACATTCTGGAGTGGGAAGGTGAACAGCCAGTGGTCGCGGTGCACATAGGTACCAACGATATAGATGAAAAACGGGATGAGGTCGTACAAGGTGAATTTAGAGAGTTAGGAGATAAACTAAAAAGTAGGACCACATAAGTAATAATATCTGGATTGCTACCAGTGTCACGTGAGAGTCCGAGTAGAAATAGGAGGATATTTCAGATGAATATGTGGCTTGAAAATGGTGCAAGGGGAAGGGATTCAAATTTCTAGGGCACTGGAACCAGTTCCGGAGGAAGTGAGACCGGTACAAGCAGGACGGTATACACCTGGGCTGGACTGGAACCAATGTCCTAGGGGAAGAGTTTGCTACTGTTGTTCAGGAGGATTTAAACTAATGTGGCAGGGGGATGGGAACAAGTGCAGAGAGACAAAGGGGTGTAAAAGGAGGGTAGAAGCAAAAAGTAGTAAGGTGAAAAGTAAAATTGGCAGGCCGGCAAATCCAGGGCAAAAATCGAAAAGGGCCACTTTTCAATATAATTGTATAAGGGCTAAGAGTGTTGTAAAAGCAAGCCTGAAGGCTTTGTGTGTCAATGCAAGGAGCATTCGTAACAAGGTGAATGAATTAAAAGTGCAGATTGTTATTAATGAATATGATATAGTTGGGATCACAGAGACATGGCTCCAGGGTGACAAAGGATGGGAGCTCAACATACAGGAATATTCAATATTCAGGAGGCATAGACATGAAAGAAAAGAAGGTGGGGTGACATTGCTGGTTAGAGAGGAGATTAACGCAATAGAAAGGAAGGACATAAGCCGGGAGGATGTGGAATTGATATGGATAAAGCTGCATAACACTAAGAGGCAGAAAGCGCTGGTGGGAGTTGTGTACAGGCCAACTAACAGTAGTAGTGAGGTTGAGGATGACATTAAACAGGAAATTAGAAATGTGTGCAATTAAGGAACAGCAGTTATAATGGGTGTCTTCAATCTACATATAGATTGGGTGAACCATATTGGTAAGGGTGTTAAGGAAGAGGATTTCTTGGAAAGTATGTGGGACAGTTTACTGAACCAACATGTCGAGGAAGCAACTAGAGAACAGGCCATTCTAGACTGGGTATTGAGCAATGAGGAAGGGTTAGTTCGCAATTTTGTCGTGCGAGGCCCCTTTGGAAAGAGTGACCATAGTATGGTGGAATTCTTCATTAAGATGGAGAGTGATATGGTTAATTCAGTAACAAAGGTTCTGAACTTAACGAAGGGTAACTTTGAAGGTATGAGTCGTGAATTAGCTGGGATAGACCTGCAAATGATACTTTAAGGATTGACGGTGCATATGCAATGACAAGCATTTAAAGATCACATGGATGAACTGCAATAATTGTTCATTCCAGTTCGGCAAAAGAATAAACCAGAGAAGGTAGTGCACCCGTGGCAGATAAGGGAAATTAGGGATAGTATCAATTCCAAAGAAGAAACATACAAATTAGCCAGAAAAAGCGGTACACGTGAGGACTGGGAGAAATTCAGAGTCCAGCAGAGGAGGAAAAAGGGCTTAATTAGGAAAGGGAAAAAAGATCATGAGAAAAAGCAGGCAGGGAACATGAAAACTGACTGTAAAAGGTTTTATAGATATGTGAAAAGAAAAAGATTGGTTAACACAAATGTAGATCCCTTACAGTCAGAAACAGATGAATTGATGATATGGAACAAGGACATAGCAGACCAGTTGAATAACTACTTTGGTTCTGTCTTCACTTAGGAGGACATAACCTTCACTTGCAGCTCTGTGAGAAATATAGGGATAGAGAAAGAGAGACACAATGTAGACTACCTGAGAGAGAGGGCGCGAGAGTGAGCGCGAAGGAAAGCGAGGGAAGCAGACATTCCGCTCGAAGAGATGGGTGGGAGGAAGGGACACAGAGAGAGAGATAGTGAGGGCGAATGAAAAGGAGTGAGCGCGAGAAGGAGACATCTCGAAGGCTGAGGGCGCGAAGGATAGTGAGCGAATGAGACATCGAGAGTAAGGGGGTGCAAGGGAGAGCGCACGAGGGACAGGGCGTGAGCGAGGAGGAGCGTGAGAAGGAGTCATCGCGAGGGGGAGAGAGGTGATGAGACAGTGCGATGGAGAGAGGGAGAGACAGAGAGAGACAGAGAAGGGGAAGGGAAGGGACAGAACAGGCTGCATGACATTGTCCGATCTGTTTCCCTCGAACACTGAGATCATGTGTGTGTGGTGGATGATCAGAATTATTTTGACTCATGTACTGCTACTATTGTAGATATCTGTTTTCCTTTCTGTACTAAAACCGTGCGAGATCTAATAAAGTGTTTTGTTTACACACGCGTGCAGTCTCCGTTGTTTGCGAACGCATAGGTAAGTAACCAGATCTGAATCAAAAATGAATACTGAATGAATTTTAAAACAATTTTCCTTACAAAAAGGCTACTAGATAATTTCGGAATTTACAGGAAATAGCAGGATATGAATCACATGCAGCAAACTCTTCAGCTGGGATATATAGACAGGAATATGTGTGTAAGTGAGTGAGACTCAGGAAAGTGCTTTACTTCCATCACTCTATGACCAAGGATGTCTCTGAGAAGGTACAGACCATTCTGAAAGGGTAGGATGAGCAACCAGATGTCATGGTCCTTATTAGAACTAACAACAGAGAGAAAACTTCCTGCAAAGAAAAGTTAGGTAGGTGAGCAGTAAGTTAAAAAATAAAAACTCTGGGGTGGTGATTTCAGGATTACTTTAGACGCCACATGCCTGCGACGTACGGGATCTTATGCTGGTGCACTGAAATGTGTGGCTAACAATATTGTACGGGAAGGCAGGCATCAGGAACACCCACCATTGGGGTCTCCGGTATGGGGAGGATAGATTACACTGAAGGGTAAATCATATTCTCACAGGGAATCTTTCTGGAGCCAGTCTGATGATTTCTATCAAGTGGCATCTGGAGGATATGTTGGTATCCAGAGCTACAGGTCAGTAGGTTACATTGGTGGAAGGTAGTGGTGAGGTCAAAGAAAACCTCAAGGAAATCAAAAATGGGGTCACCTTAATGTGGACAGTGGCACCGAATGGTAAAAGCGAGTTCATTTCAGTGTAGGGTGTAAAACAGCTAAGGCAGACGTAGCTAGATCCTGCATTTATACACGGCACAGTGATTCATCCATTACAGAGATCTGGTTAGAAGAAGGTCAGGACTGGTATATAAATATTCCAGCATTTAGATGATTCAGAGAGTCCAGAGGGAGCTAAAAGAGGTTGGGGAGCTGCACTGTTGATGAGGCAGAATGTCACAAGCTCGAGTTCATCCCGGAAGCTCAACCAGTAAGACAATGTGGAGGGACTCAGCAATAAGAAAAGTGTAATACAGTAAGCCTTATAATAACCAGTAACAGAGTGAAACAGACATGTCAGCAGGTTATTGACTGATGTAAAACAATAGAATACACTAGTTGGTGAATCATCTCCAGAATGACTTGCACTTCCTCACCACCTGAGGCTTGGATGGGGCACTATTTGTTAGGTGTATTCATGAAGGTTTCCAGAAACAGCATGTAGATGGTCCACCAGTGAGGGGACATACTTGAGATGTTATTCGGAAATGAGTTTAGCGAGATAAGTCTGGACACGCAGGTGGACGAATCAGAATCAGGTTTATTATCAACGGCATGTGACGGAAAATTAGTTAATTAGTAGCAGCAGTTTAATGCAAAACATAGTATAGAACAAGAGAAGGAATGATAAATCAATCTATAAATAAATAAAAAGGTAAATCACAGTGTACATATGTTGAATAGATTAGAAATTGTGCAAAAAATGTTAATACCATCTATTAAAAAAAGTCAGATAGTGCCCAGGGGTTCAATATCAATTTAGGAATTGGATGGCAGAGGAGAAGAAGTTGTTATTGTCAGACGGTGGTGGCTGGAACGGACACAGACACTGAAGTACTGGGGACAAGACTAGGATACAGGGTGAGGGTTAGGACATGGTCACGAAAACCGGGAACCCAGAACAGGACTGGACAAGAGATCTCCGAGCCCAGGCTTGCACGCCGAGCTAGAGACTGGACAAGGACCCAGTACCTGGGTCTTGCCTCTGGCTTTGAACCCACAACTAGGCAAGGACGAGACTTGGCTGGCAGGCAGGACGAGGCTGGAATCTTCAGACTTGAGGCGAGGCTGTAGACCAGAGACTTGAGGCGAGGCTTGAGACTAGAGGCTTGAGGCTTGGGGTCTTGAAGATTGGCTTGGGGTCTTGAAATTCGGCTTGGGGCGAGGCTTGAGGCTTGGGATCTTGAAGCTCCTCCTGGGCAGGGCGCGTACGCCTGTGCAGGGCGCGGCTCACCTGGGCAGGACGCGGATCTCCACCCGACGCAGGCGAGGGACAGGAAGGGAGAGAACCAACCGCAGGGTAACGGCAAACTGGTCCGACTTACCCGACGGTGGGCAAGGGAGAGAAAGAGACAGAAACCACCGCAGGGTAACGGCAATCTGGCCTGACATATCCGACGGCGGCGAGGGACAGGAAGGGGCAGAACTCACCTCAGGGCAACGGCAATCTGGCCTGGCTAACCCGACAGAGGCAAGGGGCAGGAAGGGACTGGACCCACCGCAGAATCACCGCAATCTGGCCTGGCTTACGCGACGGAGGCAAGTGACAGGAAGGGAGCTAGGTTCAGGGTGGCTCCAAGACAAGACTTCAGGCGAGAGGAGGCGAGAGCTACCAGCAAGAAAAAGCAAGGCTTCAGGTAATGAAGGGCGAAACAAGAACTTCAGGCGAGACGAGAATTACCGGCAGGACAAGACAAGGTTGCAGGCAATGCAAGGCGAGACAAGAACTTCAGGCGAGACGACAGTTACCGGCCAGACAAGGCAAGACTTCAGGCGAGAAAACAGAAGGCAGGGGCAGGGATACAAGGAGTAAGGACAAGAACAATCCAGCAGCCACGCTTCGGTCTCTGGAGGTATTTATGCAGCCAGCCCCCACGAGAATCAGTTGCCTCAATTAGTGCTAAACAGGAGGAGAGACAGCGTAGACAGGAAAACCTGGAACAGGGGTCGATGGACCGGACCGTAAACCGGAATGCGGCCTTCACGGACCGGACCATGACAATTTTGGAATCACTGAGTGTGTGCCTTCAGGTTTCTGTATCTCAGACGTGATGGTAACAGTGAGAAAGGGGCATGCCTTGGGTGCTGAAGGATCTTAATAATGGATGCTGCATTTCTGAGACACTGCTCCTTGGGTACTTTGTAGGCTTGTTCCTAAGATGGAGATGACTAAATGTACAACCCTCTGCAGCTCCTTTCGGTCCTGTGCAGTAGCCCTCCATACCAGAGAGTCAAGCAGCCTGTCAGAATGCTGTTCACGGTACATCAACTGATGTTTTTGAGTGTATTTGTGGACATACCAAATCTCTTCAAGGTCGAATGAAGCATAACTGCTATCTTGCCCTCTTTATAACGGTATCGATATGCTTGAACCAGGTTAGATACTCAAAGATCTTGACACTCAGAAACTTGAAACTGCTCACTCTTTCCACTTCTGATCCCTCTATGAGGATTCGTATGCGTTCCTTCGTCTTACCTTTCCTGAAGTCCACAAGCATCTCTTTCGTCTTACTGACGTTGAGTGCCAGGTTGTTGCTGTAACACCACTCCAGTAGTTGGCATATCTCGCTCCTGTACGCCCTCTCGTCACCACCTGCAATTCTATCAACAATGATTGTATTATCAGCAAATTTATAGATGGGTACATATGGACTAGAACAATGGGCTAAGCACACACCCTTGAGTTGCACCAGCGCTGATCGTCAGCAAGGAGGAGACGTTATCACCAATCTGCACAGATTGTTGTCGTCCGGTTAGGAATTCCAGGCTCCAGTTGCAAAGGGAGGTACAGAGGCGCAGGTTCTGCTACTTCTTAGTCAGCATTGTGGGAGTGATGATATGAAATGCTGAGCTTTAATTTTTGGAAGGCGAATTGCAGCAGAATTGTGCTGGAATTATAGATAGCAGTCTGGCAGCCGATGTTACTGGGTAACCGTAACAGTCTAACATGTGAGAGTGACTTACAGTCCAGCTGGTCAGAATTCAGGCGTTCCCTGTCTATGTCAGTAAGGTAGAGAAGGACAGGGTCGTGAAGGAATTTAATGTGATGAGAAATATTGTATTTGTTTAAACATGTGAGAAGTGTCACATGTAAGCTTCAGGAAGATGAAATTGGGAGACTTCCGGTGGTGCCCATGGAGTGAGATCGTGTTCTAGATCCGCACCATCACATTTGATCGTTATTCTATGATCAGCTACATTTAAGCTAACTTTTAAGGCACCGACCTTTCCAATACCTTGCAGCTGATTGCCAGTATATATTTGGATGTTTTTAACGTCCGGTATGTCTAAGAACGGGGAAAACGGCAAACCTCCTGTAAAAGAAAGCTACCGACTCCCCTCCGGTTGAATCGGCGGTAACTATGCAAGCTATATCGGATTGGATCCGTGCGGAGATTTCATCTAAACTGAGAGAATCATCGATAAAATCGATAAGATGAAAACAACGATCACGGAACATCAGACTGCTATATCTAATCTCCAATTTCATACGCAACAGAATGAACTCAAAATGGGGAAAAATGAAGAAACAGTTACTACAATGAAGAAAATACTTGAATTCCCTACTTTTAAAAATTCTGATTTAGAATGCAGAATGCGTCGTCAGAATATAAGAATTATTGGACTCAGAGAATCCGCCGAATCTGAGGACCCTATTCAGTTTTTCTCTCAAATTTTAAAAGATTCATTTCCCACCGTATTTCCTGATCAACCACCACTATTGGATAGGGTTCACAGAGTCCCATTATATTTGTCTAAGTCAAACAAACCTCGGCATGTTATTTTACGATTTTATTATTTTCAAAATTTTCAAAAATGTTGCTTCGTTTTGCTCGACCTAAAGGTTACATTGATTTCTCTGATCTCCGCTTTCGATTGGTGGAGGATTTTAGCAAACAGGTTCGCGATCAACGTGTTTGTTGCAGATCTGTGATGGCGGAATTCTACAAGATGGATTAAAAACCTGTGGTGCTATATCCCGCACGTTTGAGGATCTGATTGTCTGAATGGTCTTCACGTTATTTCGACTCTCCCTCTGAAGCCCAGAGCTACCTGGATCAACCTCCGCCTTCAACATCCGAATCGCACTATTAAATCATCAGTACCTGATTGGAGGCTGTTAATCTGTTGGGTTTTAATTTCTTATTTTGCACAATCTGAGGGCAGAGATTTTTTTTTTTCGTTTAATCAATATGGTTGTCAAATTCTTTTTTTTTTAACTGCGCCATTCCTTCTTCTGCCCTGGGGATTCTGGGCGGCCATTCCCATACCATCAGTATTCGCACTTACCTGGAGGCCTTAAACTTCGTAACTATTTTTTTTTCTAGTCTATGCAGTTATTTTTTTCTCCTTTCCTAATTATACGGTTTGACATGTTAACTGTTATATATATATTCGCTTTGTATTATGTCGTTTTTGTTTTAATCGGAGTACTTCTTGATTTTTTCACTCTACTGTTTTACAATTTTAGTTGATCTTTTTATATATACATTTTTTTGTTGAGCGTCTATGGGAAGTCACGGCGGTAGATTTAGTGCTTGCTTCTATCTGGCTAGTCTATCTTAGATTTAGCTTTGGGCTTTTGGGGTGGGGGTGATGGGGGAGGTCTTCACTTATTAGTTTTTTTTTCTTGGTCTACGCGTATATTACTGAAGTAATTTTCGCGTCCTCTTTCTCAGTATCTCACGTTTACTCTGTTCCCTTTTCGGGTTCGTGGGTTGAACCTATTGTCAATCCTTCCTTTATTTGAGTATTGACTTTAGGGGTTATGTATTCTACAATTAATTTTGACTCTTGGAATACTGATGGTCCTAATCATCCAATTAAATGGGGGGGAAAAGCCTTCAATGTTTTCTGGAGACTTAAAGCACATATTCTATTTTTACAAGAGACTCATGTGCGGAGCAGGGACTGATTACGTTTTTTTTTTCAAGTCCTGGAAAGATAAAAATGTCGTTCGAATTCCAATGCTAAAATTAGAGGAGTTTCTATCATAATAGGTCCCTCAATTACATTTGTGCAACAGGATATTATCTCTGATCCGAATGGTAGATTATTTTACTGTCTAGTGGTTTATTCTTTAATAAAAAGGTAGTTCTGGTTAACGTTTATACTCCAAATTCGGACTGTCCGGAATTTTATAAATCGTTATTTAATTTGTTCCCGAATTTAACTGAGTTTTCACTAACCTGGGGCGGAGATCTTAGTACCTGTTTATCTCCATTATTGGACCGTTCGGCCCCTATACAGACAGTACACAATAAATTCGCAACCTTGATTAATTCATTTCTCTCAGAGTCTGGGTCGACGAAGATTTGGCGGGTTTTGCACCCCCAGGAAAAAGACTTCTCTTTTGTTTCACATGGTCAGTACTCTTCCTCAAGGATTGATTTTTTTTTTTTTTTATTGACTCTCGTCTTATTTCTTCTGTGGTTAAATGTGAATATGACTCTATAACCATTTCGGATGGTTGACCTTTTCTTTTTTACAATTAACAGCACAGAGGATATTTCCATGAACAGCCTTTGGGATACTTTTTAAAGCTTATATTCGTGGCCAGATAATTTCGTACTCTGTTGCTTTGAGGAAAAGGTTGAAGAAGGAAGAAGTGGTTCTTGTGGACAAGATTAGGGAAATAGATAAGAAATATGCTACAGCTCCATTTGAACAGCTGTATAAACAGCGAACTGAACTTCAAATGGAATACACTTTACTACTTTCGTTCCCTATTGCAAATCAATTAATGAAGACAAGAAGCGAATTTTATATACATAGTGACAAAGTTGTTAAACTGTTGGCTAATCAGTTGAAGAGTAACTCCATTAAATTTCAAATTAATCAGATTTATAATCAAAAAGACCAACTGACGTTTGATCAAGCTGAGATTAATCAATCTTTTTTAAAAATTTTTATTCTTCTTTATATCAATCAGAATCTCCACGAGATTCTGAACATATGTGTGACTTTTTAGATAACCTCCACTTCCCGAAGATTACACACGATATATCTTCTATGTTAGAAACTTCTTTACACTATTGATAGGATTAAGAATATTATTTTTTTTTCTATAAGCTCGGGGAAAGCTTCTGGCCCTGAAGGGTTTACCGTGGAATGTTATAAATCTTTTGCATCCTCATTAGTCACCTGGTTATTTAGGGTTCTGGAGGCCTCATTAAAACTTGGTAAACTACCAGAATCCTTTTATAGAGCATCGATCTCTTTAATATTAAAGAAGGAGAGAGACCCCGCTCAACGTGCATATTATAGACTAATATCCTTGTTAAATGTTGACTCTGAGATTTTTTTCTAAATTATTAGCAAATAGACTAGAAAAAGCACTTCCTTATATTATTTCGGAAGACCAAACGGGTTTTATTAAGAATCGCTACTCTTTTTATGATATTCATACACTTTTAAATATTGTCTATACCCCGTCACAAAACGATCCTGAATGCGTCATTTCCCTAGACGCTGAAGAAGCCTCTGATAGGGTCGAATAGCCCTACTTATTTAAGGTGCTTGAAATGTTTAACTTCAGCCCGAAATTTATATCCTGGATCAAATTGGTATACCGTTCTCCTATGGCTTCAGTTCGTACAAACACTGTAAACTCACCTTCTTTTCCTCTTTTTCGAGGTACTAGACAAGGTTGTCCTCTTAGCCCTTTATTATTTGATACAGCATTAGAACCTCTTGCAATTGCTATTCGAGAATCTCCTAACATTATTGGTACAACTTGTGGGTTAAAGTCTCACTTTATGCTGATGACTTACTTTTATAATTTTCTAATCCTCAAAAATCAATACCAGCAGCTTTAGATTTATTAGCACAATTTAATCTTTTTTCAGGAGACAAATTAAATCTTAATAAGAGTGAACTTTTCCCTAGTAATAAGCAAGTTCCCTTATGTAAGAACCTGCCGTTTAGATTGGTTAAGAATCAGTTTTCATATCTTGGGAATAAAATGACCTGTAAACTTAAGGATTTATTTAAGACTAATTTCTTACCCTTAATTGACCACATTACACAACTTTCGTTTAAATGGTCTCCACTTTATTTAACTTTGACTGGTCGTATTAATGCTGTTAAGATGTTTATTCTGCCAAAATGTTTATATATATATTTTCGGCATTACCGATTTTTCTTCCAAAATCCTTTTTTGATAAAGTAGACTCTAAAATCTCTTCATTTATTTGGCAAAATAAAAATCCGCGATTGGGTAGAATACATCCATAGAAAGCTAAGAGAGATGGAGGCTTGGCATTACCTAACTTTAGATTTTATTATTCGGCAATTAATATTCGACACATGAAATTTTGGTTACTTAACCAAGATATACCATCCATTCCTAAATGGGTAGTTTTGGAATTGCATTCTGTTCAAGGCTATGCACTTGGCTCGATATTAGGTTCTTCTCTTCCTTCCGATTTGAAACGATATAAACAAGTTTGGAACCCGAAAGTTAAACATACCTTACGCATCTGGTTTCAATTCCGAAAAATTTTCGATCTTAATCAATTTGTGCTAGCGATTCCTATTATTGGCAAAATATTTTTCTCCCCTCCTCTACGGACCGTGCCTTTCAAATTTGGAAGTCTAATGGTATTATAACGGTTTTTGGTCTTATTTTCGTATGGTTCCCTAATGTGTTTTGAACGATTATCTAACAAATACAATTTACCAAGAACACTTTTTTTTAGATATTTGCAAGTTAGAAATTTCCTAAATACCATACTTCTTCCCTTCCGGCGTTACCCCCTACAAATATTTTAGACGCTATCATTAACCTCAATCCGTGTCAGAAAGGTGTAACGGCTATTATTTATAATACCATCATGAAACTGAGGATAGCTCCATTCGATAAGATTAAGACTAACTGGGAAATGGAATTGGGCCTTACTATCTTGGCGGATGACTGGGCTCATATTTAAAAACTGGTTAATGCTTCCTCTATCTGTTCCAAACACTCCTTAATTCAATTTAAAGTTGTCCATAGAGCACACATGTCTAAAGATAAATTAGCTCGTTTTTTATTCTCATAATAATTCTCTCTGTGATAGTTGTCATGGGAAGATAGCTTACTTGACTCACATGTTTTGATCTCGTCCTACTCTGGAAACTTTTTGGAAAGACATTTTTAATATTATTTCAAAGGTTTTGAAAAGTGATATTTCTCCCCATCCTATCACTGCTATCTTTCGATTACCTAAAACTTCTAGTAATTTATCCCCCTCAGCGCGTAGAATGATTACATTTCTTACGTTAATTGCGAAAGGATGTATTCTACAACATTGGAAGGAGATTAATGCCCCAACTACGTTTTTTTTTTAGTTCTCTCAAACGATACTGTGTCTAAATTTGGAAAAGAATCAAAAGTAATCTTTATGATACTTCAGTTAAATTTGAACAGAACTGGACATCTTTTATTAAATATTTTCATTTAATGTAACTATTTTTTTTCTCCCTGATCATATATACACTCCCTTCGTGGATTTTATCTGTTATTATTGGAGGTCGGGTTTGAGGACGTGATTGTTTAATTTGTTTCAGTCTACATAGTTAGCCCATTGCTTTGCTTTGTCTCTTAGTTGCACGGCAGTTTTTTTGTGTTTTTTTTTAGTTTTTTTTCCCCTCCTTATTGACATATATGGAAAACCAGTATACAACTATATTGCCTCGTTATTTTGTAACTATCTTACGTTGTTTGCATTTTTTATATTAATATGTTTTTGTATATCTATATTGTAACAATGTATTGGTTGCTATAGGTTTTACCTTTTGTGTACTAATTGAGTATAAATATTTAAAAAGAAAAGGAAAATGAAATCGGGCCGGGTCTTGGAGGAACATACAGGAAGCAAGCAAGAAGTCACACTGTGAATCAGAACAGTGTGCTGTACCAGAAATATCTTCACTCAGAAGTATCAATGTGTACAAGTTGGTCTGATGCAGACACAGAAAACAACAGTATAGTAGAGAGAGGACAGGACCACTTAAGGACAAACATGGCAGTTTATGCCTGGAGCCCCCCACTCTTATGGACTGCAGTATGTTGGGACCTGATGATATTTGATTTTGGTCCCATTAGATTTTCTCTCGTGATGATGACTCACAATATACTACAGTACGATATGGGAACAAGCACTTCAGCCCATAGTAGTGAGCTGAAGTAATTAAGATACTAAGTAAAAGTTCAATTAAGATAATTCCTTTTGCCTACGGAATATCCATATCCCTGCTATCTTCGCATATTCATGTCCCTATCTAAGAGACTCTTAACAACCTCTATATGATGGTCTCTACCAACATGCCTGGCAGTACATTCTAATTATCCGCCACATCCTGTGTGTGACAACAAAACCTCCTCTGAACATCGCCCTTTTGCCTTAAATGCGTCCCTTTCATAACTGGTGATTTCTGTCTGGATAAAAGGAACATTTGCTTATCAATGTCTTTCAAATCTATAACCTTCCATCTCATCTCCTCTCACCATGGCTCCAGAGGGGGAAAAAAAAACTACACAAGATTGTCCAACCGTCCACATAGAATGTGTTTTCTATTCTGGTGAGCATCATTGTAAACCTCATCTGCCACTACAAAACTAGTGTCCCTGAACCGGAATTTGGGCCGTGTCAGAACTGGGTGACAACAAGAACAACAAATTGTGTGAATAAACAGAAAACAAAATGAATGATGATATAATTATGAAGTAGATATCGGGAACATGAGTTGTGTTGTCCCTGAATGTAAATTCATTGTTGGGTTGTGTGAAATTATCCCCTCTGCTTCAAAACCCCGACCATTGGGGGATAATAACTACTCCTGAACCTGGTGTTGTGGGACCTGAGGCTCCTGTAACGGCTTCTTCATGGCAGCGTCGAGAATCAAGCATCCTCTGGATAATGCGCTACTTGATGATGGATGCTGCTTTTCTGTAAAAACGTTCCTTGCAGATGTGCCCAGCGGCGGGGAGGGCTTTACTTGTGACAAGCTGGCTGCATCCACAACTTTTCATTTCCTATTACTTTCATGTCATTGGTGCTTTCATACCAGACCATGATGTATCCAGTCAGGAGATTCTCCACTATACACCTATAGAAGTGTGTCTAAGTTTTAGACAACATACTAAATCTGCTGAAACTGACAGTGTATAGGCTGTAAATGCTGACAAATTGTTCCACGATGCCAACAAATTCTGTTCCTCTAAACTTCCACACTTGAAGAATTTCAGTCAATATTGGGGAAATTGTAGTCACACATTACGCTGTTGCTGTTACATCTTTCCAATAGCCCACCTACATTTCTGTTCATCTTTCTCCTGCTGGCATTTTGAAAATAGTTGGAAATTGAAACACACAACATCTCAAAATACTGCTTTATCAATTCTACGTTACATCCTGGAAAATGCCCACTGGGAGGGAGCGGGTAGATAGAGTCCATGGACTGCAGTCCATTATGAGAGTTGTGCAGGCCTCTGTCCTTGAATTGCTGGGATAGTACTAGAGTTTAACGGTGGAGTGCCGGGTGTGTAAATTGCTGTGCTCTCACTGCACAGTGCTGAGAGTTTTATAGGTCTGTATCGTGGATGTGAAGGTCTAGATATTGTGAAGTTCTTTGTCCCTGTAGTCCACTACTGATTGTTCTTGGGTAGTTGTAAATGCACGGCATGTTTATACCGGAGTTTCAGCCTGGCCTTGCTCACCATGCTGAGTTGCAGCAATTTGTGTTCCTGCAGTCCATTTTTTGTTTCTATCTGTCCGCCTCACTGCTGTGCAGTGCTGGAGCTAAAGCGGGCAGTGTCCATGCAGTCCAGAGCTGGTTTGTGCAGGTCAGTGTTCATACAGTTTTGCAGGTGACTGGTGTACACAACGGGATGAATATGGTCTGTGTATGTCTGTGACTTTACAGTGCAATCCGGGATTTTTTCATGTCTTTATCTGTCGAGTAAATGGGCTGGTGCTTGAAGTCTGTGGCACCACAGAGCAGTGTTGGGGTTGTTATGATATCTGTATCTCTATTCTGCCCTGCTCTGTATCAATGGTAATGCATTTTCTTAAATCCATGGAGTCATTAGAGTCGTTAACTGCTCTGTGCTCTCACTGACCAGTGTTGTGCTCTGGCAGCTCAGTGTGCTTGAAATGCAGTGCCATTGTTTTTTACAGAAATGTCTCATTATTACAGAAAAAAAAACTCGTACACCCAGGTAAATTTGTCATGGTGGGAGCGCTGGGAGCGGACACAAGTGCAAGACAGAGACACTGAAGTACTAGGAACTGGATATGGCTAGAGTTACAAAATACACGTGGATTAAGATGTTAACTGTCCTGTGCTATCACCAGTGGGATCATCGGTCAATCTGCCACCTGTCTTCAGGAGTTTTGGCCCGCTTATGATCAAGACTCCCTCGAGGTTGTGGGCCAGCAGTGCTAAAGCACTACGTACCACTGGTGAGCTTAAAAACTTGGTATCTGCCTCTATCAGATTTGTTGGTCACTTCCATCCAACCGATAGTCTGCTCTTCAGGTGTCTATGCAACTACTGAAGGGTTTGCAAGATATATATACACTGTCTGACTATCTCCTCCTCTGGATATACATGGTCCACACCCATGCTGATCCTTTCTCTGCTGCCTTACCTGCAGCCCTGCTGGTTGACTTGATCTCATTGCTAGTGAAGACAAAGTCACCCAGCCACTTCCGGAGAGTGAACGCAATAAATCCACGGCAGCCTACTTCGAATAGATAGCATGAGACCTTCCACCTTCTGTCTCTGCACTCTGATCTTAATTCTGCATGCTTGGTTAACTTGTACTCATGGGCTTCATCGATATTGTCTTCCCAGCGGACTGTGAGTTCACCAATAACCGCTTCTCTACTGGTGTCAAACCATACGATTATATCTGGACACAATTTTGTGAAAGCTATTTGCTCCAGGAAACTGCCTTTCCCGTACAGGTCGGCCTTGACACACCAATCATTGGCTGAAGAAAGTATGCTTGATCGTGAGCCTATGCTGTACACCCTTGACTTGGAGCCTTCCTTCATAAATGATATACGATGTTCTGTGCAGCATGGGACATGAGATAAGTTGTGCTGCAGTACTCTCTGCTCAACCGCTTCTGTTACAACTTTGAGAACGTTGTTTTGTCTCCAAGTGTACATGCCGCTGGAAAGATTGACTCTGCATGCACTCAAGATATGTTGAAGTGTTCTCTCCTCGCCACAAGCAGCACACCTGTCTGCTTATCTTCATACCAGGTGCTGAGGTTGGCAGGTGTCGGGAGCAGATCGTACGCTGCTCTGCATAAAAAAAAGAAATGCGGAGCTGTTCCATCTGCACAGAACAATCCAAGATAGGCGTCGTTGTTCAACACTTTCCCACCGGGTCCAAACCCCTTGTTTGGCCAGGCCAGCTGTTTTAGTTAACCTCCTCTCCTCTTCTACCTCTCGTATTTCTTGTGTTACAAGCTCACGGCGCTCTTTACGTGTAGAAGATGACCACCAATTGTGGGTTATCCATCCAAGTCCCTGGCGGCCTAGCTGGATAGCCCCAACCGTCTCCTTGTGCTTCCATCTGGACTCTCCCTCATCAACTGCTACACGGGCTGACCACTTCCTGCCTGATCTCACATCCGGCTGGGTGTCCTTGATGACAGGGTCTTTTGAGTCTCGAAGAATCAAGAATGATCTTACCTTGGCTACCTTGACCTCCTCAACAATGGATTGCACTGGGATGGTAAGCATTGTCTGGCTCCTGTGGATTGCAACGTTGGTGAGGCTGCTCGGTAGTCCAAGCCACTTCTTCACATACTTGTTGATCTTCCGTTCCATTGCCTCAACGTGGGACATTGCCACTTCATAGACAGTTAGTGGCCATATTATCCGTGGCATCAGTCCGTACTGCAAGCACCACAACTTCAACTTGGCAGGCAAGCCACACTTGTCAACAGACATCAGACCTCTGCTGATCTGTTCTTCTGTCTCTTGAACCATCTTGGTGTCTCTCAGCTCCTCTGTGTACCATCGCCTGAGGCTCTTAAGTGGTTGGTCCTGAATGGATGGAATCTCCTCTCCACAAAGGGTGAAATGAAAGTCAACCGGCTTTTCTCTCCTAAGAACAAGGTTCCTTGACTTCTTGGTCTTGAACTTCATTCTTCCGCAATCCATTAGCTCCTCGAGTCTAGATAGTACAGTTTCCACTGCCTCCGTGCTGGGACCCAAAAGTGTAAGATCATCCATGAACGCTCGTATTGGTGGTAACTCCTCTCCGCCATCAAGTGCGACACCTGGTCCCGCTGATTCTACAGCCCTCACAATATCCTCCATGGCTAACACAAAAAGGATGGGTGAAATTACACATCCCATTGGGATTCCAACATCCAAGCTCTGCCACCTGGTTGTAAACTGCTGAGTGGAAAACCTCATCCGGAAATCGATGTAGTACTGCATATCAAAGTTCCTCACCTTAGCAGGAATCCATAGCAATTCCATCGCAAACCCAATCAGGACATGGGGAACAGAACCATATGCATTTGCCAGATCAAGCCAAACTACAGCCAGATTTCGTTTCAAACGTTTTGACTCCTGGATGGTTTGCCATGTCATACTAAAATGTTCAAGACATCCTGGGAAGCCTGGTATTCCTGCCTTCTGGTCAGATGTATTTACTAATCCATTCTCAATCACAAATGAAGATATTCTTTCTGCCAGAATGCCACACATAATCTTCCCTTCTAAATTCAGGAGTAAAATTGGTCGGAACTGATTCAATGTAGAAGAATTCTCTTCCTTCGGGATGTATACTCCTTCAGCCTCACTCCGTGACAAAGGAACACCCCTTGTCTCCACACCACCTTTAACAATCTCCACAAGCATTTCCTCAGCTGTTCACACTTCTTGAACACCTTATACGGCACTCCATTAGGTCCTGGCACTGAACCTGACCTTGCCTTTCTGATGAACCGTTCGACTTCTGCCAGTTTGAGTTCTGACAGATCAAACTTCACTCCTGGCTCGGTAGACTTCACAAGCCCTGAAATGTCAAGCAAAGGAACCTCCCGCTGTTCGTTAGAGTAAGTGCTTGCCAGTTGATCCTCAAGTTCTTGTTGACAGATGTTAAGCTGCCTGCTCTTACTTTGTTCAAACAGTTTCTTTGTGAACTCGTGAGGGTTCTGAAAGAACAACTTTCTTGCCTTCTCTCTGCTTTTTCCTCTTTTTACCTTCTGACTCTGCACGACGGAGTGATGCTAACTTCATTCGAAAATGCTCTCGGAGATCAGCAAGCCCTGGTTTGTCACCCTCACTTGCTACCTTCCACCTCTGTCTCAACGATCTGAGCTCTCTCCTCAACCTACTAATCTCCTTCTGGAGCCTGCTTGGTTGCTGTGTAGGCTTTGCTTTCTTCAACTCAACCAAACCAAACCTGTACTTTCCAACATCGTAAATCATATAGCCCATCATTTCTAACTTTCTCTTTGATGTTCCCCTGAGAGTGTTCTCCAACATCATACTGATATCCTCATCAAATACACGCCAAGCCTTCTCATCTGCCATTGCTGGCCACTTGACCTTCCTCTTCTTCTCTACCTCCTCACCACCACCATCATGCGAAGAATCTACCTGGGTACTGTGGTCTGAAACCTGACCTGGGTTATCTCTCGTCTGACCTGGAGTATGATGACTCTGTCCAGTGCGTATCGCTGTGGCTTGTGAGTCAGTGGTTGAAAAGGCTTCAGTCGGGGCAAGGCGTGGCAAGGCTTCAGACGAGGCAAGAGTTTAGATAAGGCAAGAGTTTAGGCGCGGCAATGCTTCAGATGAGGCAAGGCTTCAGACAAATCGAGACGAATCAAGGCTTCAGACGAGTCCAGGCGAGGCACGGCTTCAGGCGAGACAAGGCGAGGCAACGCTTCAGACGAGACAAGGATTCAGGCGAGGCGAGCCGAGTCTAGGCTTCAGGCGAGGCTTCAGGCGAGGCGAGGCTTCAGGCGAGGCAACAGACGGGATTCAGTCAGGAGGTATGGACAGGAGCAATCCAGCAGCCAGAGACTGAATCATGAAGTTGTTTACGAGGCCAGCTAAACCAGATTCTGCTGCCTCAACAGAAAGTGGGGAAAACCGGAATACCTGGAATAAGGAACATGGACCGGACCGTGAACCGGAATGTGGATTTCACGGACCGGGCAATGACAACATTCCCCGATCAATGGGAGCCTCCAGGAGACCCAAAACGCTTCCCAGACTATTGAAGACTTGAGCGGGTGCGGGTGGGGCATTCGACGGGAAAGAACCCAGGATAGCGAGAGTTAAACGACATTGTTTGTGTCGCTGGGACCAAGTCTGGCTGGACAGTTCTGTCATGGTGGGGGCGCTGGGATCGGACCCAAATGCAAGACACAGACACTGAATTACTAAGAACTGGACATGGCTAGAGACTAGAGTTAGGGACGTGAGTGGATGCAAACTAGGAGCTGGGACAAGAATACAGCCTTGGGCTAGGACTTGACTAGTTTAGCGGAACCAGGACAAGGACCATCGAACTAGGAAACTGGGCTTGGACTCCGAGTCAGAGACTGGTGAATGACCTGGAACCTGCGTCTTGACTCTGGCTCGGACCCTGAAACAAGGCGAGGACATGATGTGGCTACAGGACTGGACATGGCTGTGGTTTTTTTTCGAGGCTTGGGTTTGGACTACGAGCCAGAAACTGGGCAACGTCCCAGAACCTGGGACTTGACTCGGGCTCCGTCTCCAGAACTAGGCGAGGACAAAACGTGCCTACAGGACGAGGAGTAGCAACAGGACTGGACATGAAACTCCTGGACAGGACAATGGAAACACAGTACAGGACGATGGACCCCAGCCCCTGGGCTGGGCAAGGTACTCCTGGGCCGGGGGAGACACATAGACACGACGAGAATACAAAGCCGAGGCTTGGACAGGACAAGGTTCTTGTACGTGGCTAGAACTGGACGAGATCCTGAAGACTTGACTTGGTCAAGGAAGAGACCGGAACATGGAACACAAAGCCGGGACCCCCCCCCCCCCCCCCGGCACCTAGAAAACAGGACGTAAGGTCGGGACTGAAACACAGAACACAGAATATGATAGGACGGTTCCCAACACAAAGCAGCGTCAGACTGCTTGACCTACCTCGCGAAGGCGTGGATATAGAAAATTCAAAACAACGCTAGACAGTTCCTTACCTTGCTCCGGCGATTGAACTTGACATCGGTGCAGACGAGGCAGAGCTTCAAACGAGGCAAGCGAGGCAAGCGAGGCAAGGCTTCAGACGAGGTAAGGAGAGACTAAGCTTCAGACGAGGCAAAGAGAGACTAAGCTTCAGACGAGGCAAGGAGAGACTAAGCTTCAGACGAGGCAAGGAGAGGCTAAGCTTCAGACGAGGCAAGGAGAGGCTAAGCTTCAGACGAAGCTAAGCGAGGCGAAGTTTCAGACGAAGCAAGGAGAACCTTAGCTTCAGACGAGGCTAAGGTTCATACGAGGCAAGGCGAGGCAAGGCTTCAGACGAGAGTTTCAGACAAGGCAAAGTGAAACAAGGCTTCAGACGAGGCAAGGAGAGGCAGGGCTTCTGGCGGGTCAAAGAAGGAAGGGGAACAGAAGGGATTCAGACAGGGGGCATGGACAGGAACAATCCAGCTGCCAGAAGCTCAATCCTGAAGCTATTTATGAGGCCAGCCAAATGAGAATCAGCGGCCACAACAGAATCTGAGGAATACCGGAAAACCTGGAATAAGGAGCAGGCAGCGGACCGTGATCCGGAATGTAGATTACACAGACCAGACCATGACAAAATTAGCTGTTTCCTGGAGACGAGACTGACTGTTTCAGATCATTAGTGGACACAGGATCATTGGGGGATACACTAGAACATTCAACCCATCAATTCTATAGTGCGGAGCGTAAAGTCTATAGTACAGCATTCCCACTGTCCCATTCCCAATTCTCTTCCCATGATCTGCAGGTTACTTCTTCGGAAGGACCTGTCCAGTTCGTCTTTGAACAATTTGATTGGCTGTTCTCATCACGCCTGCAGGCAGTGTCCCAGATGAGAACAACAGTCAGTGTAAAAATAATAATTTCATTTCATGCTCCTTTGATCCTTTGCCCATTCTTCTCAAATCATTGAACAATTTACAGTGAACAGAACAGCACAGGTACACTCCCCTCAGCTCACTGTGTGTGTGTTGACCATGACGTCAGCTCGATCTGTATGTTTGTCAGCATGTGGTCTGTCTCCCCCAGTGAACTAAATCCCCCAAAGTATTTATCCACCTCAATACACTTTGAGAGACCCAACAACACCTCTTGCTTAGGATCAACACGCCCGAGAATGTCACCATACCCGCTTCCCGATCACGCTGTCCTCCAGGTCCTTCTCCTTAGTGAACGTCAATGAATGCAATGTATTCATTTTGTACCTCGCAGTACAGAAATCAAAATAATACGTATCATCCATTAAACAATCCGATCTCAGTTTAAGAGGGCACCACAGATCCGACAACGTCACAGAGCCTGTTCTCTCTCTCTCTCTCTCTCTCTCTCTCTCTCTCTCTCTCTCTCTCTCTGTATCTCAAGCTAGTCGTTTTCTCGTTCACTTTTAGTCATCCTGCAACTATTGTTCTTCCAATTTCGAGAACTATTTTTATTATTTTACCGGTCTTCACATTCTATTGAAGGATAACACATTACTTTCCAATTGTCTTTTGAACTTTGTCAAATGTAAGACGTGTATCTAAGACGACTGCATCAGAAACACCAAACACAAAATCCTAGAGGATCTCAGCAGAATTCTAGTGTGTTCCCTTGGATTTCCAGCATCTGCAGATTTTGTCGCGTTTCGACATTAGCAACATGGTCAATTGATCGTTTCCATCCCGACCTTTTTCTCTATTGTATCCTTATTGACCAGGATGAAGCTGAATGACTGAAGGACAGATCAAAATGGGAAACTACAGAGAAAGGTAGGTGTCGGACAGCGTCGCTGGTCTTCGTTGAATACTGATTAATTAGACAACAAAAATGAAATCTCTATATGTAGCTGCTCCGTGACAAGGTTCAGTCTTTGTAATTAAAGCTACCGGCCTACTTCCACCGGAAACACTACTGAGGTAACAACAAAGAATTTTCATGTACACAGTATATGTACATCAGAGACAATGGTGTTGAATCAAATTGTTTGTTCAAGTAACTGTAACTGAGAAAGTTAGTGAGGAGTATAACCGTATCTCTGGAGACTGAGCCTCTGTATAAATCAGGGTTGATGTGAAACATCAGCTCAGTGTCTGCCGGAGCTGTGAATTCAGGAGCAACAGGAATCACAGATTCTCATGAAATGGTGTATCCAGTCATCTGGCGGATACAAGACACTTAATATCCTATTATTTCAGCCTTTGGAATTCCTGGTAAGTCGCAGTGTCAGCTGCTGTTGGTGAGAAGTCATTTTCAATTCCAATGTTCTGATTGTCCTGTTACTGCCACATTCCAGTCCCAGTATTCCGCATTTCAGGTTTGGATTGGAAACAACGGGATGATGGATTCTGGGATCAGGATCTAAAACAAACGGCTGCAGGAGCTCAGGGAATCCGCCAACATCTGTGGAACTGAGTGGGTCAGGCAGCGTTCTACCAGCCATTTGGGATCCATAATGGGATGCTCGTGTTTCTGTATTTTTGGTCTTGTAGCGGCTGCACTGAATTTGCAAATATTGTGTTGAAACAGCCCGCGGACATTCAACCAATTGATTGATTGTCCGTATTTGTATATGAGCGATTGACTGAGTTAGGTGCGATGTTCAAACCATCGACTAGCAGAAACACTTTAGCAAATGTCAGGAGTTCCATAATGTGGATTTTTAATAACTTTGTGCAATATAACTGAGTATAAAGCAGTTGACGGAGAACACAATAAATTATTTGTTGAGCAGATTAGCACAAGCGACGTGGTGCTTCATCGTTATCCGTACTGTGAAATGTATTCTATTATATCTACATCTGACACCGTTACAGACATCTGACTGCGGCATCCAGTTTGCCACTGTACATTGAATTCCTCTCCGCTGCTTATCTGCGATGGATTCAGTGGGAGGAATGATGACTGTCGTGATGTTGTGTCCGAAATCAGTCAATGTGTTGTTGTAACTTGAGTGACAAGGCAAGAGCTGGAATAGGAAACAAACTCGGGGAATGCTGGAAACACGAAACGCCAAGCAGATTGTACAGAAAAAGAAACCAGTTAACACACGTGTCTGGGGTCTATCCGACAACAGTTCTGAGGACAGATATTTTACCAGTTTTTTTCCCACATATTCTGTTTTACCTGAATGAGCGTTTCCAGCATTTCCTGTTTTTGTTCCGTCCTTCGGTAGTTCTGTCCCTTATAGGGATCGCCATGGAAGTTGATGATTGTCTAATGGAAGAATCCCGTCATCAGCGTCCGAACGAGACGCGGAAGACACCGGTAGAAAATGTTCCATCCAGTAATGACTCAGAGGAGGTGGTTACCTAGTTTAAGCTTTCCTCTGGCATTTCACATTTTGATCATCAGTAAGTAATCCGAATTCAAATTATTTTACTGTGTAAAGTCGTTCTATGTCTCCGCCAGCTCTGCGCCCTCTCTCGAGCCTCCCGCCGCTAAATCCAAGAATTAAGTGGAAACATTACAGGTTCCGCTCAACTGCAGAATTGGCTTCTATTTGGATTTTCTCTAACTGCTGTTCCCTGTCTCTCTTCCAGCGAACTTGGTGGCGACTGTGATGCTGTCTCGGGAAAAGTGATGTCCCTCGAAATGTATCACTCTCTACCTTGTGGGAATGGCAGCGTCCGATCTCCTGGTCGTTATTTCGAATCCGCTGCTGAAGCGGACTGCTGAGATTTATTTTTCCCGGTCATTCCTGCTCATCACTGCTGTGTGCAGACTCGTCACGTGGTTGATGTTTGCGAGCACTGCGACCTCAGTCTGGCTGACTGTCGCTTTCACCGTCGATCGATTTGTGGCTATTTGCTGTGAGAAGCTGAAAACAAAATATTGCACCGAGAGAACGGCGGCTGTGGTTATCGGGACAGTGACTGTGCTGGCCTGTTTGGAGTCTGTACCCTGGGGCTTTGTGTACGAGTCGGGAGAAACAATCGATGCTGTTTCCTGGTATTGTATCTTAACAACGAGCTTCACAAGCTCTCCCTCAAGGGCCGCATTTGAGATTTTTCACCGCATTTTCTACCCTTGCGTCCCTTTCATTCTGATGTTGCTGTTCAATATTCTGACTGTCAGGCGGATTCTAGCGGCCAGTCGAGCCCGCAGGGGGCTCCGGGGTCAAAAGAGTGGAGAGAGTGACAAGGACCGGGAGATGGAGAACCGACGCAAATCCATCGTTTTGCTCTTCAGCATCACCGGTAGTTTCATATTGTTGTGGGGAACAATGGTGGTATTTTCTAACTATAGACGGATTACAAAGAGTTTTGTTTATTCTGTCACGGATCCCCGTTATGTCACAGACCACGCATCGACAATGCTGCAGATTCTCAATTCCTGCACCAACACCTGTATTTACGTCCTGACTCAGAGCAAATTCCGACAGGAACTAAAGAACGCGGTGAAATACCCACTGAATCTGATGTTGAAACTCATGAAACGTTAGAAATAAACGCTGTAAAGTATTACAATTTAGCTGCCTTCGTACGCCCTATTCTAGCTCCCCACTTGTGGGTAAATGGAAACAATGTGATGAACAGAGTTACAAAACAAACACAAGAAAATCTGCAGATGCTGGAAATACAAAACAACTCACACAATATCAGATCCTGATAAAGTGTCTCGTCCCGAACCGTCGACTGTTTACATTTTCCCACACACAAAATGCTGGAGGAACTCAGCAGGTCTGGCAGCATCTACGGAAAAGAGTAAATTGTCGACGTTTCTGGCCGACACAGTTCATCAGCATCCTGTCAACTGTTTACTCTTTTCCATTTTGTGTGTGTTGCTTAGAGTGACAAGACAGCCGTTTACAGTTCATCCCGACGGCATCATTGGCCTCACCTTCCCAAAAAATCCCCTTTGCCCCTCACGTCCTGCCCTGTTAAATTGAAGCTTGAGGCGAACCTGTTTCCCCTGCTTCCCGGTTCTGACAAAACTACCTGACCTTGGAAAATATTTTCGTCTGTGCAACCACTCCAGCTTCCATCACAACCCGTCTTTTCCTTCATACTCTTTTCTCCTCCTTCTCCACCTGAAAGTTTCCCTTCTCATTGCCACCTTGAACTACCTTTATGTAACAGATTTCTTTTTTACAATTGAAGACAAATACCATTACCTTCACTTGTAGCTCTGTGAGAAATATAGGGATAGAGAAAGACAGAGAGAGAGAGAGAGAGAGAGAGAGAGAGAGAGAGAGAGAGAGAGAGAGAGAGAGAGAGAGAGAGAGAGAGAGAGAGAGAGAGAGAGAATAGGGAGAGAGAGGGGACGGAAGATAGAGAAAATGGGGAGAGGGAGGGCAAAAGATAGAGATAAAGAGAGCGAATGAGACACAGTGAAGGAGTGAGCGGGAGAAGGATACAGCCCGAGGGCTGAGGGCGCGAAGGAAAGTGAGTGAATGAGACATCGCGAGTAAGAGGGTGCAAGGGAGAGCGTACGAGGGAGAGGACGTGAGAGAGGGTAAGCGTGAGAAGGAGTTATCCCGAGGGGGAGAGAGGTAATGAGACATCGCGATGGAGAGAGGGAGACAGAGAGAGAATGAGAACGGGAGGGACAGAACAGGCTGAATGACATTGTCAGATCTCTGTTTCCCTCGAACACTGAGATCGGCTTGTGTTTGTGGTGGATGATCAGAATTATTTTGATTCATGTACTACTACTATTGTAGATATTTGTTTTCCTTTCTGTACTAAAACCGTGCGAATTCTAATAAAGTGTTTTGTTTTTAACACGTGTGCAGTCGCCTTTGTTTGTGAACGCATACGTAAGTAACCTGGGCTGAATCAAAAATGAATACTGAATGAATTTTCAAACAATTTCCTTACAAAGAGGATATTAGCTAAGTTCATAAACATACAGGAAATAGAAGGATTTGGATCACACGCAGCAAACTCTTTTGCCGGGATATACAGACAGGAATATCTGTGCAAATGAGTGAGACTGCAGGAAAGTGCGTTACCTTCATCATGGTATGACCAAGGAGGTCTCTGAGAAGGTACAGACCATTCTGAAAGGGTAGGATGAGCAGCCAGATGTCATGGTCCTTATTAGAACTAACAACAGAGAGAAAACGTCCTGCAAGGAAAAGTTAGGGAGGTGAGCAGTAATTTAAAAAATAAAATCTCTGGGGTGGTGATTTCAGGATTACTTTCGATGCCACATGCTTGCGACGTAAGGGATCGAATGTTGGTGCAAATAAATGTGCGGCTAACAACCTGGGTCAGGAGGGAAGGCATCAGGAACGCTCATCATTAGGCTCTGTTTTACAGGGAGGATGGGTTACACTGAAGGGTAAATCATATTCTCACAGGGAATCTTGTCGGAGCCACCCTGATGATTTTTATCAAGTGGCATCTGGAGGATATGTTGGTATCCAGAGCTACAGGTAAGTTGGTTCATTGCTGGAAGGTAGAGATGAGGTCAAAGAACACCTAAAGGAAGTCAAAATGGGGTCACCTTAATGAGCACAGTGGGACCGAACGGCAACAGTCTTATTTCAGTGTAGGGTGTAAAACAGCTAAGGCAGACGTAGCTCGATCCTACATTTATACACGGCACAGTGATTGCATCCATTACAGAGATCTGGTTGGAAGAAGGTCAGGACTGGTATATAAATATTCCAGCATTTAGATGATTTATAGAGTCCAGAAGGAGCTAAAAGAGGTTGGGGAGCTGCACTGCTGATCAGGCAGAATGTCACAAACTCGAGCTCATCCCGGAAGCTCAACCAGTAAGACAATGTGGAGGGACTCAGGAATAAGAAAAGTGTAATACTCTAAGCCTTATAATAGCCAGTAAGAGAGGGAAACAGATATGTCAGCAGATTATTGACTGATGTAGGTGGTTCACTAGGGAGGGGGCATGAGATATTGTGGGAAATGAGCCTAGCGAGATGATTGGGGTTTCATTGAGATAGATTTGCAGATTATAATTCTGGAGGGTTCCCTGTGGTTATTATGAAGGATAAGTCTGAACCTGCAGGTGGACGATTTAGAATCAGGTTTATTATCAACGGCATGTGACGTGAAATTTGTTAATTAGTAGTGATAGTTTAAGGTAAAACATAATGTCGCACAAAAAAAGAATAATAAATAAATAATATATAAATAACAGTATACATATATTGAAAAGATTAGAAATTGTGCCAAAAAAAAAACCCAGAAATACTATATATTAAAACAAGCCAGATAGTGTCCAGGGTTCAATGTCAATTTAGGAATCGGATGGCAGAGGGGAGAGGCTATTACTGAATCACTGAGTGTGTGCCTTCATGTTTCTGTATCTCCGACCTGATGGTAACAGTGAGAAAGGGGCAGGCCTTAGGTGCTGAAGGTCCTTAATCATGTATACTGCAGCTCTGAGACACTGTTCCTTGGATACTTTGTAGGCTTGTTCCCAAGCGGGAGCTGACTAAGTGTACAACCATCTGCAGCTTCGTTCGGTCCTGTGCAGTAGCCCTCCATACCAGACAGTGAAGCAGCCTGTCAAAATACTCTTCATGGTACATCAATTGATGTTTCTGAGTCTATTTGTGGACATAGCAAATCTCTTCAAACTCTAATGAAGTATAGCTGCTAATTTGCTGGTATTTAATTAAATTCATTCTTCCCTCTACCAGTGAAATCTTCCCCGTGCCACTGGCTGCAACACAAGCCCGAAGCACGATCGATCCATCCCCGTGCTTAAAAGCTGGAGGGGGGTTCTTTTCATGAAATACTTCACCCTTTTTTCTCCAAACATACATTTTTTTGCGGCCAGAAAGTTCTATTTTAACTTCATCAGTTCACAGGACTTGTTTCCAAAATGCATCAGACTTGTTTAGATGTTCTTTTGAACATTTTTTATATAACGCTTTGGCCGCGAAGAGAGGGAAAACTCTGATTTCAAACTCTGCTGCCTTGCGGCCATACCCACTCATGGGAAAGGCTTCGGGAGTAAACCCTGAGGACAAATCCGGAGCTGGAGTCTCTAAGGCAGTCCGACGTTGCCTTCAACCTCGATCTGGAAACTCCTGCGACGACATTGGTGCCAAGCTGCATCGGCCCTTGCCCTTCACTTGGACAGCATCGGTATCTGTTGTGTGTTTTATTCATTAAAAGTGATAACCACATATATAAAATAGAATACTACCTTTCTTTGCATGCAGTTTGCCATGAAATGAATGGACAGAACATGGAATATGAAACCAATACAAACTCTCATTTGGCACCAGTATATCTAACGTTTGCCTTGCAACCATTACATGTTGCGGTGGTTCCTTCGGACACCAGCTCCTCTGTGCCCTCTGCTGGCAGGTGGCTATAACACAAAACCCAGCTCCTCTCTGCCCTCTGGTGGCAGATGGATATAACACAAGACACAGCCCCTCCGCATCACACTCCCCACCATGCCCTCTGTGGCAAGTGGCTGATTTATTGACCCCACTGACTCTCTTTGTGTCATTTTCCGACCAAGGTGTCTGGATGTTTCGTTCACGTCATCGTGCAAGATAAACAAACCCACAACCTGACATCCTCACGACACGGTTGACGGCATTCCAGACTGCAGGGAACAATGTTTATTTGTGTAGTTGATGGTCATTCCGTTTCAGTCTGCAAGAATGTGACAAGTGGTTTCCTATTTAAATATTTTCTCTTTAATTTGGCTCGGATGCGAATTTCCAAAAATGTTCTGTTTCTATTCAGGACTAATGTGCTGTCTTGTGTTTGGTGAAATATTTACTTCTTCCGCCTTTACATCGGCCTCTTAAACTGATACAATGATTTTATATTTAAAAAAAACTATTGTATTTCTTTGCCTTAAACTCCTTAAATTTCACAAGGCAATGGTGCGGGACCGTCAGACAGTCACGTCTCCTTTACTCCCTGACGCAGCTCCCCACAATGAGAATAAATCGAGGAGAGGTCACGCATATCTTCATATACAAAAGGGATCAATGGGGATGCGTAGTGATCGAGAAGAGAAACTGAGGTTAGGTGAGCGACCAGGATCGAAATGAATGGCGGAAATGGCTCGAAAAGCCGAATAGCATATTCCGACTTCTATTGTCTAGCTTCCAACATCCAACCTTTGCGATCAGAATCTCAGACAGAAGATAGCATCGTTCATGTGACAGTGGTGACGTGGCTCAGTGGAGGGGCGCATGTGTGAAGTCCAGGGTTCAAACCTCCCATTTCCACATTGTTGTTTGTGAAGTTTGAAATCTGGGCGGAAAATCCCAGATGAAGAAATTTCTCGCACTATGGTTGGCCTTTCATTGCCGTCGTAAAGGCGCCACGATAACCCTGTAACCCGTGGGATAGTTAAGAATGGTTCCTTGCTGCATATCAGTCTTCGGTAGGGAAATTCTAAAAACGCCCCCACTTTTAAGGAAGGGACGAAAGCTCGGTCGTGGTGTTCTGAACATTAGAGCAACAACTACAACTCTCATTGAAACCTACTGAATGATGAAGAACCAAGATTATGTGGACGTGGAGAGGATGATTCCTATGGTGGGGGTGTCCAGAACTGGAGGGAACAGCCTCAAAATTGAGGGGGGACCTTTTAGACTGAGGTAAGGAGGATTTTGCTTTTACCCAGAGAGTAAGAAATCTGTGGAATGCGCAGGCAAGTGTATGGGGTTGAATGGGATCCGTAATCAGCCGGGATGGAATGGCGGAGCAGACTCGATGAGCTGAACGACTGATTTCTGCTCCTATGTCTTATGGTCTTATAGTCTAGCTAACTCCCGATGAAGGGATGGTTTGAAGTCTGTGATTGTGATGCGGAAACCAAGTCAGCATCTAAACCCGCGAGTTCCGTTCACAGGGAGACGAGGTGAACTTCTGGTTCAACTTGGAAATCCAACATTTACTCAATGATCAGGACAGGATTGGAACTTCAATGGGACCTCGGGATTGATCGTAGTGATTCCCGAGTGTGGCTCAAAATGTCGTTATTGATAAGAAAAACTCACAAGAGTGATGAATTGTCCATGTTAATATTTAAATAAGAGAAACCACATTCACTGGCAAATATCGGGAACGAGGTGCAAGATGGGGAAAAGCATAAACGACATGGAGAGAATAACAGGGTGGTCCAGAAAGTAAGGAAGACAGAAACGAAAATGGAGACAGAATTAAGGACAGAAAGTGAAGTAAATGGGTAGGAATAAGGGGGAAATATGGAATTGATGCAACATGGACAAACACGGAGGGAGACCCAGACATATACAGACGTAGACACAGACACAGACATATACAGACACAGACACAGACCCAGACATGTACAGACACAGACACAGACCCAATCATGTACAGATACCGACAAGACCTAAACATATACAGGCACAGACACAGACATAAACAGAAACAGACACAGACATACAGACACAAACCCAAACATGTACAGACATAGACAAGACAAAGACATATACAGACACCGACACATAGACAGAAACGGACAGAGACAGAGATGCAGACATCATACAGACATAGACATACAGACACAAACCCAGACATGTACAGACATAGACAAGACAAAGACAGATACAGGCACCGACACAAACATAGACAGACACAGACACAGACACAGACTGAAATATAGACCCAGACATATACAGATACGCAAAAACACATACACATACCAACACACACAAACGCAAACACACACACAATGATACACGCGCATACACAAACAAACGCAAGAGGTTGCACATCATTCATGGGAGAGCAATGCTATTTTTTTTCCCACAGCAGAGTGGCGCAGCGGAAGCGTGCTGGACCCATAACCCAGAGGTCGATGGATCGAAACCATCCTCTGCTATCTCAACTGCTAACAACAACAATTTTCCGTCAGTGCACTTTAAAACACGACGGCATCCCATCATTGGCAGATGCAAGGAAATCCACTGGCTTTCGGCTGGACTGTACTTTTATATGTTATCCTTTTTTAATTTTTGCGGAGGTTTCTGTTTGGTTGGAAAGATTAACAGATTGAGGTAGCTTAATGTCATCTATTCTCTGCAGAATAAACCCGTGTCCTGTATATAAAAAAAAATGCTGGAAACACACAGTGGATAGGCAACATTTGCAGAAAGAAGAGATTTGATGTTTCCGGTGGATGCCCGTTCGTCCCAACTGGAAAAGAGAGAAAATAAACAAAATGCTGGAGGAACTGAGCAGGCCAGGCGGCATCTATGGAAAAGAGTACACTCACGTTTCTGGCAGAGACCTTTCATCAGGACTGGAGAAAAAGATGAGAAGACCTTGCAGAGGAGCTTCTCTCTCTCTCTCTCTCCACCCCCACCCCCCTCCCGCCCCCGCTTTCCAAATCGTTCCCTGCATCGATTACTCAGACAATAAATCCTGTTGGGAAATTGTCTTCATCCCAACGCATAATCAGGCACAAACGGGAGCGTGTCCTCTGGCCAGTGCTCGACAAAGAAGCAGCTGAATCGGAAAGGTTTCCCGAGGCCTCTCCGGTCTCAGGGGAACAAATGTAAAATGTCTGAAAAGCGCCGGTTTCGCAGTCCCCGAACGAATGTTGATTTGACCCCGTGAAACCTCGTGTGTTCGGACATCTGAATGACAGATTTACTTCCGCGCTGGTTTCTCGTCACTGGTTAATATACCCGCCCGTCACGGAAAACGGGTTGTCATTTCCCCCAAGAGGAATTAGTTTTGCTATTTCCATACTAAACGTGATTTCAAACCGAATTTTCAAAACAAAAAGAAAAGTGTTAAGGAGGTTAAGTCGGAGTTTGATGTTGAAATGATCTGCTCATCAGGGATGTGGCACAGTCCGGTCTGCAGTGACCCCGGGAAGGGAGAATCTCGCGATCGGTGTTCTGCTTCTTCAGATATCCCCTCAGCGACTCTGTATCTCAGCCCATTCAGCGGAACAATGTTCACTAAAATATTTGCTTCACCCACCTCTACTATACTTTAAACTTTAAGCAAAGGCCGGTCTTACGCACGATTTAAGGAGTCCGGTTCAACGAGTTAGGAAGGAGGAGAGAGTGAAACCGACGCCTTCGCCGAGCTCAGGCCACCCGCCAGAGACTGAGTGAGATTCTCTCCTCCAACTCCACGCCCAGAGCTCAGGGTGAAAGGTCATCGACCTGAAACGTGAACTCTGTTTCTCCCTCCGCAGACGCTGCCTGAGCTGTGGAATATTTCCGGCAGTTTCGGATTTCACTTCAGTAATTGTCCTGTTTTTGCTTACCCCGGGATCGATACACTCCCCATACGTTCCGGGACACAGTGACCACATTCCATGTAAAATGCCCTTGTGCCTGGCCTGCCCAGTTGTGAGGAGTGTGTAGTTGTGGCCGAGTCGTTTGCAGATGCTGTATAAGTTTATTGGGAGTTCCCCGCGAAGCTTCTAAATCGGAGAAATATTTGTTCCTCACGTTTTCTTTTTATGGTGTCCTCGACTCTCTAATGGAAATCATTCATTCCCGCAGATTATGAAAATCGGTGTCCTAGCATCGACTAATAGTCAACATCGTCAAACGAAGAAATGGGCCATTTAATTTTTCTTTTACCCTCTGTTTTGGCGCAATCGGTGAGAGCGTTCGGCTGTTAACCGAGAGGTTGGTGGTTCGAGCCCAGCCAGGGTGTCTGGTGATCCAGCAGCTTTTTCGGTGCATTTCATTGTCTGCTGGGATAGTGGGTGGGGGGTGGGGAATGGGGGGGATGCTCCCTTTCTGCTGCCGTACAGAGTTCAGTGGGGATTTAAATTGTTTTATTTTTTCCAGATACAATATGTGACAAAAAGCATCTCTTTCATACTTTTCATAGACATCAAACTCTTACTATCTCTGCTTTCAGTTGGTCCCGACGAAGGGTCTCGGCCCGAAACGTCGACTGTACCTCTTCCTATGGATGCTGCCTGGCCTTTTGCGTTCACCAGCATTTTTTATGTGAGTTGCTTTCATAGACATCATATCATGACACAGAGCATTGTCTGAGAACAAGGTTCATCATTAATTAAATGCAGAATAAAGTGAAGCAGCCACAGAGAAAGCACAGTGCGGGAAAATAATAAGGTGGAGAGTCGTGACGAGGGAGATTGTGAGGCATCCATCTTTTTTCACGAGGAGACCATTCAAACTATGCTTCAGAACATGGCATATGCTTTCTTTTCCGTGATCATTCTGCTGGAGTCTACTTGGTTTCATTCCACAAAAAAATTTTCATGGTGTTCGGGAAGAGATCTGAACAAGGATCAAGTATGATCGCACTGGATGGTGGAGCAGACTCGGGGCCGAATGACTGTGGCCATCAGCCATTGTCTGTGTTGCACTGCTCAGTTGTGATATGCAGGAAGGTTTGGACCTGAACACTTCTGCATTTCAATTGGGGATGTAGCTCAGTGGAAGAGCGCAGGCTTTGCATGTATGAGGTCCCGGGTTCGATCCCCGGCATCTCCACGCCAGTGAGCTGGAATTTTGGACAATCATCAGGTTTGCAGTCGGCACAATGATCGTACAGCGGTACCGCGGCACCATAAACCTTGACGTTGAGTCTCACCGCGGACAAGACTAAAGAGATGATTCATTAGGAAGGTGCAGGCTGACCGCTCATTACCGCAAATAAACGGCTCCTCGAGAGAGACAGAGCGGACCACCAAACCCGCCGCCTGAACGCCACAGAGAACAGCAAGAAAGCGCACCGGTGTGTCCACTTCCTGAGGAGACTGAAGCCAGTGAGACTTCCCCAAACTTCATTCTAAAATGCTTTTATTTCACAGGAGCGTCATTGAAAGAGCTCTAACCACTTGCTAAATCGTCTGGAACGAGAATCGTAAGGAATCCGACGGCAAGTCCCTGCAGAGGAGAGAGAGGCTGCGACAGCAGTTCACTTTCACATTGAGACCCAGTGATTTGTGGTCCATTCAAAACTGACGGAATTCTGACCTTCATTGGATCATATGGACGGATGGGAAGGTGAATGAGACTCGGGAATGGACAACATTAATCCCGGAGTGCGGGTGTGTTCTCCGGTTCACCTCAGACTGCGGTCGCTGCTGGTCACGTCGAGACTGACCGACGTAGCATCCACAAAATGCAGCAGGAACTCAACGGGCATCTGCGCACGAAATATGGACTGTTTCCTCCTCCCCAGAGATGCTGTCAGACCTGGTGACTTGCCCCGGCATTCTGTGTTCTGGATTTGCAGCATCTGCAGAATCTCCTCTGTTTATAACCTAAATAACAGTCAGCAGGCAAAGAGAATCTCCCGCTGTATATTGTAGACCACATCCATGGCTACAACTCGAAAGCTTATAAAGAAACTCCCATCGGGGTCTTCTTACCCGAACAGCTTCTTAATCCCCGCAGAAGGATTCTACATCTCCCGATCCTGCTCCGCTCTGACTGAGACTCCATCCAATTCAGTGACTGATTTCCTGGTGAAAGGTCATTGAGCTGAACGTGAATTCGGTTTCTCTTTTCACAGCCGCTAACAGATCTGCTGAATATTTCCAGCAATCCCCGATTTTAGTTCAGGATCAACCCTGTTTATCTGACTCTGGGATTTGAATCTACCTGTGAAGAACTTGTAGTCGTGGCCGAGTGGTTAAGGCGATGGACTAGAAATCCATTGGGGTTTCCCCGCGCAGGTTCGAATCCTGCCGACTACGTGTTTATATCGGTTTTGACTCCCTGATCCCTCCCAGGGATACAGATTGTAAAAAGCCAGTCGAAGCACCGATCTCTGTTCGCCGCCTTCAGGAAGTGTCCATGTGTTTTGCATTTATTCAGGTGGCCTCTACTATGCAATCGGTCAGCTGCTGTTCGGCTGTTATCCGAAATGGTGGTGCTCCAAACTATCCAGGCACGCTTTTGATCCAGTGGCCTTGGCTGTCCGTTTTGTGCCGTCCGTGCTGTGCCTAATACATTCACTTAAAGATTTAAAAAAATCCACATATGGAAAACAGAACACTATCACGACCTGCCTTGCTTACATTCATGTTGACATAAACTTAATATATTGTACATGGACGATCAAACAACAGAAACTCTTACAGGGCACCAGTGTATTTCATGTTTAATTTTATGTTATCGCCAGTTGAACCAGAGGGATAAATTCATTCAACCTCACTCACACCAACACTGTTTCCACAACTCACTTTCAAACTCGACATTTCGTGCTATCGACAATATTCCTTTGTTGTTATTGTTGTTATTATTATTATTATTACAACGTTTGTACTTTCTGAGCTCAAGCCAGTAAAACCAGAAGTCCGGGTGAACTGAAGTGTAACAGCGACAGGGGAAGCACAGTGCAGGTAAATAATAAGCTGCAGTATCATAACGAGGTGGATTGTGAGGTTAAACGTACACATTATCGTACTAAGAAACCATTCAATAGACAAAACAGCTGGACTGAAACTATCCATGAGTTTGTGACACGTCCTTTCAGGCTTTTGTGCTTTCTGCCCGATGGAGGAGGGAAAGGAGCGGGGTTGTCTTTGGTCAGGAATCTGTCCGTTCGATATGACCGGAAATTGCATTTCCTGCAGCGGAGTCCTTGAAACTAACGGACTTGTTGGGACTAATGTTGTGTTTTTCATTTGGCCAACACTGCACCCAATAATTAAGAAAATTATTGAGAAAACCAGAGTAGGGATGAAGAGGAAAATCCCCTTCATTCACCCACCCAGAAACAAAGTTCAGACAGGTGACCATTAAATAGGAAAGGTATGTCTTACTTTGGAAATAGAGCCGAACAACTAGAACAGAACCTAATTTCCCAAATAGAAACACCTAAACAGAATAGAGAGGGATAAAGTTCGAAATTATAACTCCACAATTGATAACCACTCGGAAGAATAGATTCGTAACGATCAGTTTGATCCAGACGCAACACTCACCCCAACCCCCCAGCTTCCCCCCATGGGAAAAATGCATCCCGATGAACACAAGTACTCTTCTCGACAGGGTGCCAAGCTCACCCCACATCACCAGCTCTAACTCCCACCACCCAGCGGACATCCCACAACCCTAACCCCCAACCTAATCCTAACATCCAAAGGATCACACACCCTAGTTAACCCTGGACACACCCCAACAAAGGGACCTACTTAACACTGGGCCCCATGCTCCTTTTCTCCGCTCCTCCAAATGCGGAGGCCTGCATCCATATTCCTCAGCCATATCCCTAAACATAAAAACTTCACCCATCCTACACACCCCCATAAACCTGAGCCCTCTCTCCACCGGGGGCCAAGTTCACGCCACTTCATCATCAGACCGGGTGCTCTTTCAACTCCTCCCACCACCACAAAGTCCTGTGGCCCCTCCACCCAGCCATACACCTAAGTATAACACCTCCAACCCTCCTGCACACCCCCATAAACGCGGGCCCTCTCCCCACCAGGGAGCCAGTTTCACCCCACATCACCAGCACCACGACACCTGATAAACATTCCCAACCCTACACTTCACCCTAATTCTAACTTCCAATGGACTGCGCACCCAAACTAAACCGGACAGCACCCAAATAACCCAAGCCACACCCCACAAAAGGGCTTACCTGACAGTCCTTTGCCCTACACCTAAACGTAACATCTCCAACCCTCATACATACTCCCTTAAACCCAAGCCCTCACCCCATCAAGGGGCCAAATTTACCTAATATCAGCAGCAGTTTGATTCCTGTTTCAGACCTGCCCCCTATTGCAAGGTCCCGCAGAAACCTTCACCCCGTCCCCTAAATGCAGTTGCCACCCCATCCCACCTCCCTTCGCCGTGAATCCTCCACCCCCATTACCTAACTCTACCCCGGGTCTGTCCCTCCCCACAACTCCCCTCAATTAGCTACTGCACAGCCCCCAGATCACAGCACCCAGTCCCTATAAAACCCCCACTCCCAAAGCACTATCCATAAGCAATAACTCCACCATTTTAACTTAAACTCCAGCACGGAGGTTAACGAGCAGGAAGAACCCAATAAAGGCAAGTCGGGGACCGAGACGATGACAACGTGGGCCAAAATCAAAGTGGCAGGGTGAAGTGATACTGCATCTCCAGTACGAGATCTACAAACACTAGAGGGATAGTTTGCCCACTTCCCATATACTCGCATCCTGACCCATCTTCCACTCTTTCCCATTCTCCTAATCTCTCTAAGTCCTCCTGTAGACTCCCTATTTCCTCAAAACTACCTGCCCCTCCACTATTTCTGTATCGTCTGTAAAATTGGCAACAAAACCGTCAAATCCATCGTCCAAATCATTGACATGTAACATAAAAAGAATCGGTCTCACCACAGACCCCTGTGGAACACCACTAGTGACTGGAAAAGGCTCTCTTTATTCCCTCTCTTTGCTTTGTGCCAATCAGCCACTGCTTTATCCATGCTGGTGTCTTTCCAGTATCACCATGGGCGCGTAGCTTGTTAAGCAGCCTCCTGTGTGGCATGGCACCTCGTCAAAGGCCATCTGACAATCCAAATACACAACATCAACAGATTCTCCTTTGCCTATCTTGCTTGTTATTTCTTCAACGAATTCCAACAGTTTTGTCAGGCAAGATTTTCCCTTCAGAAAACAATGCTGATTGCGGTCTTTTTACCCTTGCAGTTCCTTAGCTCTATGCAAAATGGTTCAACATCTTCTGACCCTATGTCACTTCTTTCTAATGCTTTCATTTCATTTTTACCAACAGGGCAACGCCATCCACTATGCCTTCCTGCCTGTCCTTTTGATACAATGTGTATCCTTGGATATTAAGCTCCCAGATATAATCTTCTTTCAGCCACAAATCAGTGATGCCTGCAGCATAATACATGCCATTCTGTAACTGTGGTACAAGTACGCCGATCTTATTATGTATACTGCACACATTCAAATACATCAACTTTAGTCTTGTATGCTGATTTTTTGATTTTGTCCCCCCTTTATGTTGCAAATCACCCCGTTGACTGCAATTTTGCCCTACCATCAGCCTTTCCTTACTAAGAGTCTCTCTACACATTGACTGTGTTTGTAAACTACCTCGTGTTCTGCACTCTCACTCCGTTTCCCATCCCACTGCCAAGTTAGTTTCAACCCATCCGAGCTGTATCTCTGGTTAGTGCAGAAGGTGGTGCTGAGGTATAAGACCAGCCGTGACCTTATCGAACCATGGAGCAGGCGCAAGGGTCTGAATGAGACAAGGATCAGGAGCAGAAGCAGTAGAGGACAGTGACGTATCGGGGGAAGAAATATTGTTCAGCACCATAGCAAACAGATAATTCACCTGGCGCTGATAAACACATCCAGGCCGGTTCAGAGGAGGATGGGTGGAAACAGCAGAGACTCTGCACATCATTTCCCAATCTCTCTGGCTGCGGGAGGATTGAAGGCTGCTGACATTGTGTCCATGTTTACAAAAGCAAATGGGGATGGGCTGAGTAATTACCGGCCGGTCAACTTCCAGGCAGTGCTCAGAGGATTACTGGAGATAATTCCGAGCGACACCAGGAATCATTGCTGAGAGAAGATTTATTCTCAACATCGGAAGGTTGGATGTTGTTTGATTATTTTTCAGGAGAGTTGGTGAAGAGAGTGAAGATTAATCCTGGCAAGTGTGAGGTCAAATGTGAAGGGAACATAACATTTAATGGCAGGGCCCTTACAGCATTACTGCACAGTTTGATCAGGGGGTCTAAGTTGCAACACAGACAGGCAGAGTGGTAAAGAATGTGTACGGTATGTTCGCCGTCATCATCAGAAACACAGAATACAAGGGTCAGGAAGTCCTGACTCAGATGTAGAGTTTCTGCTCAGGCTACATTTGGAGTGTCATGTGCAGTTCTGGTTGCAGGAAGAATGTGGAGGCTTTGCAGAGGGTTCAGGAGAGGTTTATCAGGATGCTGCCTGGACTAGGGAGGATGTGCTGTGAGGACCAGTGGGACAAAATTGGATTGCTTCCTCTGGACCATTGGACCTGAGGAGAGACCTGGCAGAATTTCATAAAACTTTGAAAAGCATTGTTAGATTCAACAGTGCGCCTCTTTTTTTTTTTTTCTGAGAGTTAACACATCACATACTTGAGGACATAGCTTTAAGGGGAGAGGAGTAAAATTTAAAGTAGGTGTTTTACAGAGTGGTGGGTGCATGGATCACACTGCCTGGGATGGGAGTGGTCGCAAATTTGTCAGCTTTTTAATACCAGATCAATTTGCAGGAATTGGGGGATATGGATCCTGTGCAGGCAGAAGGGATCAGTTTAATTTGGAATCATAGTCGGCTAAATGCCCTGTTCTAATGCTCAACTGTTTGATGTCTGTACGGTGTGCTTGATGTACTCCACATGGATGTCAGCAGCGTGTTAAACAAATCCCACAGGGTAGAGTGATCCCATAGGATCTAAGGCAAAGTGACGTTGGATCCCACTCTGTCTCAGTGAGAGGGAGTGAGGGGAACTCCTGACAAGTGTTTTAGTGCCTGTTTGCAGTGGGACTCTCTGGAACCAGTGCCGAGGCCCTGCATTTGATGGGAAGGGAAACTCTGCTGTCTGTGTGGGCACCTGATGAAGGAGTTTGCAGATGTGACAATATTTGTCCATGTGGGTGACTATGAGGAGGAAAGCGTCAGTGGATTGAGCAGGTGGGCAGGCAGGAGGCACATGGAATTGTAGGTGGGGAGGACAAACAAGGCCGGGGGCACACAGTACATGGGAGAATATGGAGAAGTGTGCAGGGGCAGAGGGACCCTGGAGAGCATGAGGACAGGTCCCTGAAAGCAGTCAGCAGGTCCGTTGATGGGTGAAGAAGGCAGACAGCAGACTTGCATTTGTTGTTTGCAGGCACTGTGTGCCAGAGCAGGGAACTCTGCTGGAACTGCATAAACGGAAGTGGGGTCTCAGATGTAGCACTGGTCACCACACCACAGGGACATACAGATACACCCACATCCGAATTATGAGCAGCAGTCCCCACTCAGACCCTCCCACTTGCTCTGTCATTTAATGAGGTCATGTCTGGTCCCACTTCAATATCATACTCATTGTTCCTGTCTGCCTGCAGGAACATTTCATCCACAGCTTATAATTATCCCAATCCCTCACTCTTAAACAGATCTAAAGACTATTCCTAAGAACCTGTGAGTAAAATGAAATCCAATGTCTGAAGGTAACTAAGATTCAGAAAATGATCGTAAGCTCAGTCTGGACACCAAGAACAATGGGAAAAGCAGGCCTACCCCAACAGGGATCTGTTTGAAGTTCAGAGCCACCAGTAGTGGTGTCAAAAGAGTCTGTGGATGAGTCAGGGAAGGAGAAACCTGCACTCAGCTGGGACAAGGAGCCAGTGGAGGGTTAGGAGGAGCTGACCTGGGTGCAGATTGTGCTGTTGCCTGGTACTAGAAGGCATCGGAGCTGTTGAGTGAAAGCAGCGTGTCTGACTGTCTTGGACGTTGCATTTGCAAAACCCTGTTACACATTGATAATGTGACGTTCCACAGGCCTGTTTCCCTTGTTTGGTGATAAGACGGGTGAAGAGGCAACAGTGGCCTCGGTCACATTGAGGACTAGGCCTCAAGCTGTGGGCTTGCCTGCAGCTGCTGTCCAGGTGAGACGACACAGCATGTGGTGTAGTGTGGAGTCTGTGCTGGGTTGGGAACTGGCCTCTCCCATCAGTGCTGCCCTCCACTGCTCAATTGGTGGAATGACAGGCTGGATTACCAGGAACTGCACCATCAATTTGCATGTCACTCAGGCACTTGGACTATACATGTGTTTTCTTGCATGATAATGTTCCACTTTCTCACTTTTTTGAATGTATATTATGCACCTTGGCCCCAGAGAAATTGTGTATCCTTCGACTGTATCCATGTATGGTCTCAATGATAATTAAACTTGATTGGATTTGATTTGATTTTAAAAGAATCCTCTCATCTTTCGCTCCAGTTGTTAAATAGTGGTACCAGGTTCTGGTTGTCTCACAGATGAAAACTTCCTCTCCCACTTGCTCTGTCAAGATCATTCAGGAAAGTGCATGTTTTAATTGGTCATAGATTTATTGCTGACATACGTCACAAGGTGGAGGAAAAGTGTTTGCTGACTTTACACCCAGACAGATCATGGGTGTAAAGTCAACAAACACTCTAAATTTATTTCAACATTACCTGCTTTACATGCATTTGACTTGTAACCCACTTGAGAATGGTATTATATTTGTTTTGAAAAGTGTATATCATTGTTTAGAAAAAGCTATTCTAAATGTATGGATTTTGCAGTTCTTTGATTCACTTTAACAAACATGGGGATGTTGGTGGTGGACACGGTGGGGGTAAAAGATGGAGACGTCAGTGAGGGGTGCACTTTGTTTATGGACAGTCTGGTCACTGAGCTCAAAGGTGCCGACAGTACCAAGGCAACTTTGATAACAGTCAGTTTCAGCCTCCACCACCATCACCAGCAGAGATTATGAAGTTCATTTCCCAAACTGTACTGTAGTATTTGTACAATTGTAATTCTGCCCGTTGTAAAATAGCCCCTGATGTAAGCCCGCATGTCAATTTTTGGAATTGACGACTTCTTCTCTTGATCCGATACTGGAAGAAATGTTACTGGATACTGTATGTCTTTTGAGTACCTCATGTCACAGATGAGGCAGTACAGCTCCTGTTCCACTCAATGAACATGACCCTTAGTTATGAATGCATGTTGGGGCTAAACGGTCGAGTTGTTGAGTGTGCTGTAGAGGGCCCAGACATTCAGAAGGTGGGTTAACAGTGCAGTCTCCCCACCTCAATATTACTTATTTTGATTCTGTTTACCACTTTGATAAGAAGATTAGAGCTGTGAAGGGAACACTGGACCGCACTGCCCAGAGAAATCACACTTGCCAATGGAACTGCTTTGAACGATGGCAATAAACTTCTCATCATGGACTGCATAAATCCTCAGCTCTGAAGCTGCTTCATGAGGATGAGAGTGAAGTCTGTTACTGCAACTACCGGGTGATGGGATCAGATTTAGGTAACAGTACGTGCAATGTGTGTGTCACCAGTGATCCTATAACCTCTGTTAATGGCGCTTACAGTATTGGATGGCAGGCTCACTGCTGTTTGCCAAGGGTATCCCCTTCGCCTTTAAGTGGAGTCTTTGGCCTGAACAAAAGCTGTCAGGAGGTTATTGATACTTGGCGTGTGTAGCAGAAAATACTGACACCTGCCAGCATTGAAGGACGAAGGAGACTGATGATTGTTACTGGATTGTAGTGTTCCTGTTCTGGGGACCTACCAGACGGGATCGTGAGAACATCAGTATGACCCCAGTGTTGCAGTGATCGGCTAACAACACTGCTGTAGTGCTACATGATACAAGTCTGGTCATGAAAGACATTTCTAACAAAGAGGCAGCAAGATGCATCATGGCCTTTCAAATCTGAACAGCATTAAACTTCCTGTTGGCCGAGAGGGGAGGAACTTGTGTCATTATTGGACTGAAATAGTGCAAAACATCGTCGATTTTATCCGTGCAGATCCCGTTAGAAGCTGTTAAAGTTAAGAAGTTTGGGCAGGAGTTACATACGACTCTATCATCACCTTTGGAACCCTTCTGATTAGCCTCATTCTCTGTCAGGAAGTTTGTGCAACTCCAGCGTACAGTGGCCAAGGGGGTTTATATTCCTGCTGGTGTTGAAACTTGTTTAAGTTTCTTACTGAGAGCACTCTGTGGAGAGAGGACCCGAAGAACAGCTGCCTCCTATCGTTCAGCAATCCCACTCTTCAGGCAGACGATGACAGGATCACTGGGGAGACTCGAATTTTCTGTGCAATTCAGCTGCATCCACAATTCATGTGGTCCTTTACAGGACGCAAAGGGAAGTGGGGAGTGTGGAAGTTACAGCAAGTCAGGTTAATGTAGCGCCTTGGCAAGGATAGTTCACAGATAGTGTGCAGTCAACCCAAGGAAGAAAGATCTTTGAAGAGCAGAGTTTCCCTTTGCAGAGCAGGGGACTGGAGCCATTTTGGACACCAAAACAAGATGAGGGGATGTAATCGATGTGTTCCAGGGTGACACTTAATATTGGTCACAAAGGAGAGAAATCTGCAGATGCTGGAAATCCAAGCAACACACACAAAATGCTGAAGGCACTCAGCAGACCAAGCATAATCGATGGAAAACAGTAAACAGTCGACGTTTCCGACCGGCACCCTTCGTCTGGACTGATATTGGTTAGTTACCTTACTACTATGGTGGGAACATGCGGGAATTGATAGTTGACAACAAAAGCCCCGGATTAATATGCCCGGAATGATGGACTCTGTATAACAACGAACAAGTAACAAAGAACGGTGCTGAGATATAGATTCTCAGGGGATTCTTGAGGAAAGAGGTTGACAATAACACCACTTTCTTCTCGGAAGGATCACAGCAGCCCGAGCAATTCCATCCTTCCCAATGCCCAATGAACTGAATAGCGTAAACACAAATTCTTTGTCCGCTTTTATTTGTCTTTTGAATTCGATATTCCCGTTGAATAATGTAGTAAAATTCGTTTCTCCCCGTCGGGGAATTGAACCCCAGTCTCCCGCGTGACAGGCGGGGATACTAACCACTATACTAACGGGGAACTGCTGATGGTAACTCCTATCATGCACATTTAAGAGTACAAGAGGGTGAACAGAATTACTTTGATGTTTCTCAGCTGTAATACTAGAGCCTTTCACTCGTGTCCCTCCCACAGCAGTGTCTCAGTTTGCTCCAGCGATTCAGTCACCTGTTGTGTTCAAGGATTAGCGAAGGGGAGTGCTCTCATTCGAGCCCAAATCCGTGCTGCTGGAATGAACATTTTTAATCACAGTTATATATTTATATTTCTGCTTTTTTTTAATGCGACAAGCGGGAAACGTTATGTAGCGAATCGAATTCTGAAGCGATCACTCCCACTTCATTGAAACACTGGGTGTTGTGTATCTCCGGTCTGTCGGAGGATGGCGACCTCAACCGGACATAACAGGAACTGCACCAGAGTGAGGAATCACAGTGACCACATTCAGAAAACAGCTCGAACCACAGTCATACACTTCTAGCGTCCGAGTGGTCCAACCCTGACAACTCGCGTACGAATTCCCGAAGTTATTTAAATGGACGAGTGAGTGTAAAATTATTATTCACCCTGGGCTGGCCAGTGGATCAAGGATTGAAGTGCTGTCCCTCACATTTTCCCCGGTGAACCGATCCGTGCAGCTTCCTGCTCTCACTCTAAATCAGATTCCCACAGCCAACTAGGACAGCGGTCCCCAACCACCGGGCCGCAGAGCATGCGCTACCGGGCCGCGAGTAAACGATATGATTTGGCGATATGAGTCAGCTGCACCTTTTCTCATTCCCTGTCACACCCGCTGTTGAGCTTGAACGCACACGAGGTCATTAGCAGCGCGTCATCGATGTCAGCGCGGGAAGAAGATCAATTCCTCGAGCTTGCAAATGACAGCGGGCTGACAAGTATGTTTGACATAACATCTCTGCCGGCATTCCGGATCAAAGTCAAGGCTCAATATCCTGCGATAGCCACTAAAGCACTGTAAACGTTGCTTCCATTTCCAACATATCTCTGCAATGAATGCAACGAAAACTAAATAGACCGGACATAAGGAACCTCCTTCGAGTATCGCTGTCTCCCATCAGCCCTCGATAGGACCGTCTTGTTGCAGGGAAACAAGCCCAGGGCTCCCACGGATTCAGCGATAATGGTGTGTTGCAATGATTTTATATGTTCATACGGGGAAAATATGTGCTGTGTGTTTAATATCCAAACGTTACTTAAAATGTTATGATGCTATTGAGTGATAAGTGACTTATATAACCATATAACAATTACAGCACGGAAATAGGCGATCTCGGCCCTTCTGGTCATGGCGAACGCTACTCTCACCTAGTCCCACCGACCTGCACTCAGCCCATAACCCTCCATTCCTTTCCTGTCGAGATACCTATCCATTTTTTCTTTTAAATAATATCGAACCTGCCTCTACCACTTCTACTGGAAGTTCGTTCAACACTTCAAGCTCCCTGTCCTCCCCTGATAATTGACTCATCACTATATTCATGCGAGGAAAATATGCGCTGTGTGTTTAATATTAAATTCGTTAGATAATCCCTTTTAGAAACGAAATTGAGTGTATTAGCCGCTTATTACCAATATTCCGGTCGTGATGAACACCCCCCTTCCTCCCCCTCGCCGAACAGAATCGCCTAAAACGCATTGCGGAGAATAATATCGGAAGGTACACGCGTGCGCACTGGTGCCCGCGCAAGGCTTCATGGTCATTGTAGTCTTATTTTGACTGCTGCGCTTGTCCGTTGGTAACCCTACCACTCCCCCCCCCACCCCCCCCACCCCCGGGACGGCCGGTCCGCAAGAATACTATCAATATTAAACCTGTCCGCAGCGCAAAAAAGGTTGGGGACCCCTGAACTAGGACACATCAAAACATGTCGGATGATGTGCTCACACTGAGTGCCGTCAGTCTGCTCACCATTCACTCTGTCTATTTATACATAATGGGATCACTCTCATCCCCCTCCCCCTTTACCAGAGTAAATAAAACCCTTTATTCTTATTCACAAATGTAATATAGATTCACAGAATCATGCGACCCTAAAACAGACCTTTCGGCCCACAGTGTCCGTGCTGACAATCAACTACCGATCACACCAGAAAAGAGCTCGCTTACTAGCTGTTGCCTTCAGTGTCTTGATGTTTCAGGTGGTCGCCCAGACAATTCTCTAATATTGTGAGTGTACTTGCCTCAGTAGCCACTCGGGCATGGGTTCCAGTTTCCAAAAATATCCGCATGAAGTTCTCCCTGAGATGCTCTCTAAGTTTACACACGTCAGGACAGTTTTCTACTATCCTGATAGGCCCGGGTTTATTTGATACGACCTCCGTCACCTCCAGAGCTCTCCATGGAAACAATCGTCAATCCATCGGCCGAATGGACGCCCATGGGCCCAGCACGCTGCCGCTGCGCCTCTCTGCTGTTGTCTGAACGTGGTGACGCGCTGCTCCGTTGTGGACGTTGCTCATTCTTCTCTTCATTTTCATTTGTCGATTCTTTGCTGACGGCACATCGTTTCATAGAAACACGGAAAACCTACGGCACTTTACAGGCCCTTCGGCCCACAATGCTGTGCCGAACATGTCCTTAACCTACAAATTACCTAGGGTTACGCATTGTCCTCTATTTTTCTAAGCTCCAATGGAGAGCTTCCTTTATAAATGTTTCCTTTATTAACTGTTCTTTGTTGATTTATTTCGCACCTTTCTCTCTGGTTTTCATCTCGTATTTGCTATCCCTTCTCCCCTCCTGATATTATCTCTGTGCTGTCTGTTCACCGACCCATTCGGAGACCTCGTTCCCGACATGTCAGCAATGAATGTGTTTCACATTATTTACTGAACCCAGTTTCAGTCGCCCTGCTGTCACACATTCTGTTCATAAGACAAAGGAGCAGAAGTCTGCCATTCGGCCCATCGAGTCTGCTCCGCCATTTTATCGTGAGCTGATCCATTCCCCCATTTAATCCCACTCCCCCGCTTTCTCACCATAACCTTTGATGCCCTGGCTACTCAGATACCCATCAATCTCTGCCTTAAATACACCCAATGAATTGGCCTCCACTGCCGCCCGTGGCAACAAATTCCATAGATTCACCATCCTCTGACAAAAAAAACCTTCGCATTTCTGTTCTGAATGGGCGCCCTTCCATCCTTAAGTCATGCCCTCTAGTACTAGACTCCCCCATCATGGGAAACAACGTTGCCACATCCACTCTGTGTATGCCTTTCAACATTCAAAGTGTTTCTATGAGGTCTCCCCTCATTCTTCTAAACTCCAAGGAATACAGTCCAAGGGCGGACAAACGCTGCTCATATGTTATCCCTCTCAATCCCGGAATCATCCTTCCACTCTGTCTCCTCCGCGTTCTCTCTCTCTTTGTCTCCGGGCTGTTCTTCAGCATAAATATCAATGGACAGCGGCTGAGCTGCAGCTGAATTAACCCGAAACAGACTTTTTCCTCCTGTGGCCTCTATCACCGTCTTAGGAAGGTAGACCCAAACAACCCCGCTCTCCTGCCTGCCTGAGGAAAGATATCTTAAACCACCGAAGGGATGGAGCAGAGGATCATAAGGTTTGTCCGGTCAGGTGAGCCTAATGAATATTGGCCGATACTCTCTGGAATAATCCAATTCCTTTGTATAACCACTGAGCCACAAGATCAGGAATCGGGTCCAATTCTGAAGATGTACGGCTCAATAGGAAAGCAGTCCAGTCCACGTTGGCGGCAGATGCTCGTATCTCTCCTTTAATGCCGTGGGCTCTAATATTGTTTAGCGGCTTCATCTGCGGCACTTGACAAATGCCTTCGAAAATCCAAGTAAACAACATCACTGACGCTCCTTTGTCCATCTTGCCTGTTATTTCCCGAATTAATTCCAGCAGATTAGTCAGGCAAGATTTCCCCTGAAAGAAACCATGTTGGCCGGCCTATTTGAACAGGTGTCTCCACGCACCCAGAAACCTCATGGACTCCAGCATTTTCCCAACCATAACAGCCCTGATAACTGGTCTGTAGTGTTCTGTATTTTGTTTCCCTTCTGTCGAGAAGAGCAAAATCAGATCAACAATTTTCCAGTTCTCTGGACCATTTCAGAAGCCCGTGATTCCTGAAAGATCACTATTAACGATTCCATGATCTCGTAATCTCCTTTCAGAAACCCGCGGTGCAGTCCATCTGGTCAGGTGACCTTGCGGTCTTTCAGCTTCCAAACACCTTCTCCTTAATAATAGCAACTACGCTCACCTACATCCCTTGACCCTCTCGAATTTCTGACATACTGCTTGTATCCTCAACATAAAAGACGGACGCATAATATTTAATAATTTCGTCCGCCATTTATTTGTCCCCTATTACTACCTCCTATTTCCAGCTTCCGATGCCCGCTCTAACAGTTCTGTTAACTTTCTATATATAGAAACATTGAAACATAGAAAGCCTGCAGCACAATACAGGTCATTCGGCCCATAATGCTGTGCCGAACATGGACTGACTTTTGAAATTACCTCGGGTGACCCATAGCCCTCTATTTTCTAAGCACCATGTACCTCTCCAAGAGCCTATTAAAATACCCTATTGCATCAGGCTCTACCACCGTCGCCGGCAGCCAATTCCACGCACTTACCACACTCTGCGTAAAGAAAACTTACTCCTGACTTCTCATCTGTACCGACTTCCAAGCACCTTAAAACGGTGTGAGCCACTTCAGCCCTGGGAAGAAGCCTCTGACTATCCACACGATCAATGGCTCTTATCATCTTATACACCTCTATCAGGTCCCCTCTCAGGCCCCGTCACTCCAAGGAATAAAGGTCGAGTTCACTCAATCTGTAAGTTATAAGTGTGAAGTAGTTCATTTTGATAGGATAAATATGATGGAAGAATATAGTATTAATGGTAAGACGCTTGGCGGTGTGGAGGATCAGAATGATCTTGGGGTCCGACTCCATCGGACGCTCAAAGCATGTCTTGGGGAGCATGTGTTATGAGAATAGGTTTAGTGAACTCGGCCTTTTATTTTGGAGCGACGGAGGATGAGAGGTGACCTGATAGACGTGGATACGATGATGAGAGATATTGAACATGTGGATAGTCAGAGGCATTTTCCTAGGGCTGAAATGGTTGCCACAAGAGGACACAGGTTCAAGGTGCTGGGGTGTAGGTACAGAGGAGATGAAGCGGTAAGGTTTTTACTCAGAGACTGGTGAGTGCGTTCAATGGGCTGCCGCCAAAGGTGGCGGAGGCGGATACGACAGGGTCTTTTAAGAGACTTTTGCATAGGGTCATGGAGCTTAGAAAAATAGTGGGCTATATGTAAGCCTAGTCATTTCTAAGGTAGGGACATGTTCGGCACAGCTTTGTAGACCGAACGGCCTGTATTGTGCTGTAGGTTTTCTATGTTTCTATGCTGCTATTCTCATAAAGCACGCTCGGCAATCCAGGCAACATCCCTGTAAATCTCCTCTGCACCCTTTCTATAGTTTCCACATCCTTCCTGTAGTGATGTGACCAGAACTGAGCACAGTACTCCAAGTGGGGTCTGATCAGGATCCTATATAGCTGTAATATTCCCTGTCGGCTCTTGAACTGAATCCCACGATTAATGAAGTTAAATACAATCGTATGTCTTCTTAACCACACAGTCAACCTGCAACTGATTATATCACGCTGTACTTTTTGCAGTTTTCTACACGATCCAAGAAATAGAGACTGATAAACTCAGAACAACAAATACGACGTTGAGAAAACATAAACAACAGAAGTGCGAACAACTCTGTACACTTGAACCCAGGCAGAACCCAGAAGACCGTAAGAGAAGGGAGCAGAGTCAGTCTGCCCCATTCCATCTTGGCTGAGTTATTATCTTCATCAACTCCATTCTCACGCCTTCTCTCCACAGCCTTTGACTTCCTTACTGAGCAAGTAACTACCACCCTCCGCGTTAAACATACCAAGTGACTCGGGCCCAATCGCCGTCGACAGCAAAGAATTCCACAGACTCACCGGCCTCCGGCTCAACACAATTTCCTTTGACCTTTGTCAGATTTGAGATGCTGATAGAATCTGTTATATCAGCAATATCACAGACAAAGTGCTGGAAGAACTCAGCGGACTGTCTGGGTATCGCCTTGTATTTGCAGCATCTGCACATTTTCTCGTGTTTGTACATCAGGAACGTCGTTATTTGACGGTTTCTATCCCAATCTTGATCTCTCTGTTGTATTTTTCTTCGTATCGGTGTTTCCAGACTGTTTGTGTGTGCGACCAGGAGGGAGTTGCAGGACTGAAGGACAGTTCAACATGGGAAACTGCAGGGACACGAGATATGGGTCGTTCAGTGTCGCTGGTCTCCATTTGCAAAGCAATAATTATCAAACCAAAAAAAGAAAAACAATGAAATCTGTAAAAGAAGCTCTTCCGTGACAAATGTAGAGTTTAAAATTAAATCTACCGGCCTCATTGCCACCAAAGACTCTGCTGAAGTAATGCCCAAGAATTTTGATGTATTGGTCTTCAATCGTCAAATGTTTCCATCAGAGATGTTTAATTAAAGTGTTTGTTCAAGTGCCGTCACTAAGAAAATTAGTGAAGTGTTTGACCGTATCGCTGGAGATTGATGCCCTGTTTGAATCGAGGCCGTTTTTAATGCATCAGCTCAGAGTGTCTAACGGAGCTGTGAATTCAGGAACAAGAGAAATCACAGACTCTCACTGAAATGGTGTATCCAGTCATCTGGCGAATAGAAGACGTTAACTATCCTTTTATTTCAGCCTTTGGAATTCCGGGTAAGCCGCGGTGTCAGCTGCCGTTGGTGGAAGTTCAAGTTTAATTCCAATGTTGTGATTGTGATATGTGAAAAGCCGGTTCACAGCATCGATTGTCAGTCACCATCTTCCAACCCCGGAACAGACCATTCATAGTCTCCTTTCCCAGTTTGTCTCTGTGGCGCAAGCGGTGAGCGCGTTCGGCTGTTAACCGAAAGGTTGGTGGTTCGAGCCCACCCAGGGACGCAGGTGACCCGGCAGTTTTTGCGTCGTGTTATATTGCCAGCTGGGTAACGCTGTGCTGTCCGGAAACCCTGCGACTGCAGCGTTAACTTCAGTGGGAATTAAAATGTTTTTTTGTAAGCTTCTCTTTCACACTATTCCTGGAGATCAAATGATTGCACAACGTATTGAGAGAGAACAATGTTAAGCAATAACAGAATGCAGAATGAAATGTAACTGCGACAGAGACAGCACAGTGCGGGTAAACAATCAGGTGCCGCATCATAACGGGTAGATTGTGAGGTCAAGGCTCCATCTTATCGACTCGGGCACCATCCAGTAGACATAACGGCGGAGTTGAAGCTATCCACGAGCCTGTAGTACGTGCTGTTTTGTACCTTCAGCCGGATTGAAGAAGGGAGAAGAGAGAGTACAGTACCAGGGGCGCAAGGTATATATTTGTCAGGAGTGTGTAGGTTACATACTCTTTGACCATTGGTGTATATTTCCTCGACCGACATTCCTGGAACTAACGGACTTGCCGGATGTAATGTCGTGGTCTTGATTAAATTTTGGATCATTCAGTTGGAGTCGAATTGGTTTCATCCCACATAGGTTCCAGATCGTTTCATTTTCACTATGGATGTCCAATCCCTATACACGTCCAGCAAACCACCCACCCCCCACTCCTCCCGCACCAGAAAGGTCTGTCAGCTCTCCGCTTCCATCGGGAAACCAGACCCAACCAGCTCTCCTCCACCACCATTCACCTCCGTCTGGCGGAACTTGTCCTCCCACTTCCTTTAAACACAAAGTGAGTCATGGACACCGGCATGGGTCCCATCCGTGCCTGCCTGTGTGTCGGCTACGTGGAACAGTCTATGTTCCAAGCCTACACTGGTGTCGCTCCCTAACTTTCCCTACACTATATAAATGACGGCATTGCTACCTCTTTCTGCACCCATGTGGAACTCATCCACTTCATCAGCTTTGCCTGCAATTTCCGCCCTGCCCAAAAGTTTACCTGTCCCATATCCGACAGCTCAGTCCGTTTTCTCCATCTCTCTGTCTCTATCTCTGAAGACAGCTTGTCTACTGATGTCCATTATAACCACACAGACTCTCATAGCTACCTGGACTATACCGCTTCCCACCCCGTTACATGTAAAAATGCCAGCCCCTTCTCTCAATTCCTCCGTCTCCGCCGCATCTGCTCTCAGGATACGGCGTTTCATTCAAGAAAAAGGAGATATTGTCTTTTTTCAAAGAAAGGGGCGTCCCTTCCTCCACTATGAAAGCTGCTCTCAACAGAATCTCTTCCATTTTGTTCACGCCTGCCCCCACCGCATCCTCGCTCCCTCCCCCAGGGAGAGGGTTTGTCTTGTCCTCACCTAATTCCACCCACCCCGCCCAGCCTCCGCCTCCAGCACACAATTCTCTGTAATTTCCGCCATCTCCGGCGGGATCCCACCAACAAACATATCTTTCCCTCCCCCCTCTACGTTCTGCTCTCTGCAGGGATCCCATGTGAATCCCATGTGCGTCCGTCCCTCCCACTGATCTCTCTCCTGGCACTTATCCTTGCAAGTGAAACAAGTGTTACACCTGTCCCTACACATCCTCCCTGGTAAGGAAACACTTCAGCTGTGAGTCTTTTAGGGTCATCTACTGTATCCAGTGCTCCCTGTGTGGTCTCCTGTATATCGGTGAGACCCGATACAGATTGGAGACCACTTCACCGAGCACCTACACTCCCTCCACCAGGACAAGCCAGATCTCCCAGTGGCCACCCATCTTAATTCCACTTCCCATTCCAATTCCGACATAACAGCCCATGGCCTCCAGTATTGTCGCGATGAAGCCACGCTCAGGGTGGAAGAGCAAAACATTATATTCCGTCTGGTAGCTTCCAACCTGATGGCATGAACATTGATTTCTCAAACTTCCGGTAATACCCCCACCTTCACGAAGCCCCATTCTCTTTTCCCTCTCTGACCTTATCTGTTACCTGCCCGTCACCTCCCTCTGGTGTTCCGCCCCCTTCTCTTTCTTCCATGGCCTCCTCTCCTTCCCTGGTCTCCAGCCCAGTATCTCTTTCACCAATCAAAGTTTCAGGTCTTTAATTTACCAGCCACCCCCTCCGCCTGCTGGTTTCACCTATCACCTTCGTGTTTCTTCCTCCCCTCACCGTCTAACTTTGATTACTCATCGTTTTTTCCTCCAGTCCGGATGAAGGAACTCGGCCCGAAAGGTAGACTGTATTTTTTCCCACAGATGCTGCCTGGCCTGCTGAGTTCCTCCAACATTTTCTGTGTTGCTTGGATTTCCATCATCTGTAGATTTTCTCTTTGTGCCTCTATCGATGTCGCTCCACACTAACATATTCATGTGTCTATCTAAACACATCGTACACCCTTCCGTCTCTGAACCTGGCAGCCCGTTCAAAGCACCCGCCCCACTCTGTCTAAAAGCGTGATCCGCACATCTTTAAACTCTCTCCTACCTTAAATTCATTCCCGCTAGAATTTCGAATCCCTACCCTGGAAAACCAATTCTGACTATCTGCCCAATCTATATCACTCATAGAGTCAGGAAGCGAGCAAGCAGCATCACTGTAGACCCACCACACCCTGGACATCACCTGTTCCAACTCCTTCCTTCTGGTAGGCGCTTTAGATCACTGTATGCCAGGACACGTAGGTACAGGAACAGTATCTTTCCGTATGCCATCAGTCTTATGAACACTTGAATTATAGTCTATTATAAACTAAGTCCACCTGTACATGCACTGGTATTCAGCACCTCATTGTATATAGTTCACGGTTATTTGCACTATTGTTTTGTTTGCTTTTTGATTCTGTACAGCGAGAGCTCAGGGAAACCGGCATCAAATTCCCTGTATGTGTCACATACTTGGCGATAATAAAGGATTCTGATTCTGATAATTTGGTCAAGTTTCCTCTCAGTCTCTGATATTCCAATGAAGGCAAACAAGGTCAAACACTTCAATCAGGCAACACTACAAATCCTGCCGATCCTTCCTGTGAAGTGTCCATTCTTGGAGAATCTAGAATAGAGTCAGAACAGGATTTTACGAGAAACTCTTGAGGGATGTTAATTCCAACTGTGGTCCACGACCAGTGAATGATAATTAATGAATCAATTTACACTCACAGCCTGAATTAGCGTGAGTTGACTACTTGGCCCATGGAGTTCTGCGTAGATCGTGTCTATGTTAGAGGTTTATATGTTATGTAGTGTAAAACTGTACAGCCTGCGATGGCCGGGAATCGAACCCGGGCCAACTGCTTGGAAGGCAGCTATGCTCACCACTATACCACCATCGCTCAATGACGTAGCAAAGCATCTGAGTAGTGAGGGGTCTCCCATAGTTCCATGTGATTCGACCAGTCCCCGAGCTGCTTTCTGTCAGATCATTCCTCACTCTGCTGCAGGTCCTATTCCGGTAAATTAATGTCGCCATCCCCAACAGACTGGAGTTATACAACCCACTTAATAAATTGCTGGCGAACGCAGCAGGCCAGGCAGCATCTATAGGAAGAGGTACAGTCGACGTTTCGGGCCAGGACCCTTCGTCAGGACTAACTGAAAGAAGAGATAGTAAGAGGTTAGAAACTGGGAGGGGGACGGGGAGACCCATACTGATAGGAGAAGACAGGAGGGGGAGGGATGAAGCCAAGAGCTGGACAGTTGATTGGCAAAAGGGATATGAGAGGATCATGGGACCACCCCATCCATTATTTATTTATTATTATTATCATATATATATATATTTCTCTCTCTTTTTCTCCCTCTGTCCCTCTGTCCCTCTCACTATGCTCCCTGCCTATCCTCTGGGATTCCCCCCTCCTTCTTTCTTTCTCCCGAGGCCTCCCGTCCCATGATCCTCTGATGGTGGTGTGGAGAATGCTGAGGAAGATGAATGGTGTCAGAGGTTATAACTAGATTCCAGTATTAGTGGAGAACGGAAATTTGATGCAGAGGACAACGAAAAGGCAAAGTGTTGGAGAAACACGTTTGCAAACAGACATAGTCTAGACAATATAGGGGATGAGTTTTTTAAGAGATGAAAGAGTCTCTTGGTGGACAGTGGGAAGATTTGTGAGAAACAAGAGGCATTTGAGATTGCCATGGATGATGACTTTACATTGGCTAAATGGAAATTTGCCACCAGTAAGGCATGTACTATAGACCAGGACAGGATATGGGAGCTATCATATACTGTACTCCAGTATCTGCCTGAGGCAGTCTAAAAGAAGTTGCTTGAGTTTTATAAGAAGGCCTGGAAGCAAAGAATGTTGCCAGCAGACTGGAAAAGGCATGTGGTGAAGCCTGTTGTAAAACCTGGGTGGGATCCGATGCTGTCTAGTTTCTACAGGCCTGTTGTCTCACTTCCTCACTGTGTAAAATAATGGTGAAAATGATAGTAATTAGGCTGATGATTGTTTTAGATAAGAGAGAATTACTTCGTCACTACCAATGTGGGTTTCGCAAAGGGAGATCTATGACGCCCTTGTACTACTGGGAATGATATCTGGAAATCCTTTTACACTGAAAGAATCAGTAGTTGCAGTGTTTTTGGACATTGAAATAGTTTTATGATATGCGATGGAGGGAGAGGCTTCTTATTAAGCTCATTAAGCTTGGTGTTGGTGTTGGTTTTGCAAATGGGTATCATTTTTTTTGTTTTGGGGGGTCATTTTCAGGGAGGGTGGTCATCAGAGTTTGCGGAAGAAAACGTACCTCCCTCCCCAGGATAGTGTTATAAGTTTAATATTGTTTAATCTGATAGTTAATTATATTTTTAATCATCTTGGGCCTGAGTTCAGTTTGGCTTTCTATGCTGATGATGGGGCTCTGTGGAAAAGGGGTTGTAATAGTTCCTATGTGGGAAGGTCTTGGACAAATAGCGTTATCAACAATGGGAGAATGGTGTTTGGACTATTCTAAATCAGTATATGTGTTTTATTTTTACTTATAAACATAGGATCTTGGCCTAAGATGCCAAAGATGTACTCTTTTACATTAATGCTGCCTGGCCTGCTGAGCTTCTCCAGAACTGTGCGTGTGTTGCTGAGGGAATGGTATCGATTCTGGAGTGAGGGCAATGGAAGTTGTTGCTGGAGAGGTAGAGGCAGACTCAATTAGCAACTTAATCAAAATCAGATTGAATATCACTGGCATATATCGTGACATTTGTTAACTTTACAGCAGCAGTACAATAGTATCCATGATAAATAAATATAGAGAATAAACTGAGTTACATTAAGTATTAAATATTTAAGTTAAAGTAAGTAGTTAAACATGAATTAAAACATAAATTAAAAGCAAAAAGTAGTTAGGTAGTGCTCATGGGTGCAATGCCTATTGAGAATTCAGAATTTGGGTGTCAGAGGGGAAGAAACTGTTCCTGAATCACCGAGTGTGTGCCTTCAGCATTCTCTCCCTCGTTCCCGATGGTAACAGTGTGAAAAGGGCACGTCCTGGGTGGTGGCGATCCTCAATGATGATCGGTGCCTTCCTGAGGCACCGCTCCTTGAAGATGTTGTGTACTACCGAGCCTGGCCCCATGGTAGAGTTGACCAGTTTTACAAGTTTTGGCTATTTATTTTGATCTCCTTCAGAAGCCTCCCCCAGCACCACCACCCCCCCCCCCCGCCATACCAGATGGAGATGCAGCCAGTCAGAATGATCTCCACTGTACATTTGTAGAAGTTTATTTAGTGTTTTAGTTGACAAACCAAATCTCCTCCAACTCCTAATGAAATATAGCCGCTGTCTTGCCTTCTTCATAACTGCATCATATGTTGCATCCAGGTTAGATCCTCAGAGTTGCTGACACCCAGGAACTTGCAATTGTCCACTCTCTCCACTTCTGATCCCTTGATGAGGATTGGTTTGTGTTCCTTCATCTCACCTTTCCTGAAATCCACAATCAGCGTTTTGATCTTGCTGACGTTGAGTGCAAGATTGTTGCTGCAGCAACACTCCACTAACTGGTAGTTCACCCTAATTTATGATTTTTTGTCACCATCTGAAATTCTGCAAACAGTGGTTGTATCATCAGCAAATTTATAAATGTTGTTTGAGCGATGCCTAGCCACACAGTTGTGGTTGTAGAGACAATAGAGCAGTGAGATAAGCACACAGCCCTGTGGAGTATCAGTGTTAATTGTCATTGAGGTGGAAATGTTATTCCAATCCGCACAGATTGTGGTATTCCGGTCAGGAAGTCATGGATCCAGTTGCAGAGGCCTAGGTACTGTAGCTTGAATGTGGAGTGAGAATTAATTCCTGCACTGGGATTGGGCCACGGCGAGTGTGGCGGAGTGGGAAGAAGTTGCTGCTGACTATGATTGCTGCTTCCTCTCCCCTGACCATGGGAAGACAGTTTCCCATTAGCCCATTTCCCAATGTCTGTTGTTGCTGGACAGTGAGTATTCTGAGTGGTGAATCCCATGGGAAATGAATGTTGTGTCCATCCCTCTGTTCCACTCCCGGATCCGTACCAGGAAGTGGTGGGGTTTGTCTGTCTCTTCCTTGGTTTGGAGCCTCCTCCATCTGCTGCTCAGAAGAAGGTGAGAGCTGCAGCCTGTGAGTGGCCTCACACACTGGCACTGGCTGCACCAGTCGCTTCACACCGTGTCTGCCTTTTACCTCTTTCACTTTCCTTGTCCCACCTGCAGGAAAGACTTCAATGTACGTCAATGTTCCCTCTTGCCAAGGCTCAATGAACAGAACAGTAGCTCCATCTCTCACACACAAGGTGTGTTACTGAGCACAGAGGCGCTGACAGCTCATTCGTTCCACAGTCTCAGACAGCAGAGACATTCAGTCCCACACTGAGCCCAGGACCCAGACACACATTTCCAGTACAACAGTTACAGTGAAACACAGCTGGTCAATATTTCCCTGGTCCCTGGGAAAATATGGAACATTTTCAACAACTTCCTTGAATGCATTCCATGCGATTTTCTCTGGTCCCAATAGAAGTTCTTTGAATTGCCTGCTGTTGCTGGCCTGCTTGTTTTGTGGACCAACACAAATGCCTCCCTTAATCTTGGCATCAAATAATCTGACCTGGATTATGAATTGAAATATAAAAAATATAGGCAATTTCAAAGAGATGGTGTGTGATAGAGACATAGCATAGTGATTTTCAATATCAGCAGCCCAAATCCATAAGATATACGTACCTAAAAGTAATCAGGAAGCATAATATTTGTGTCCAGTGTAGTTGGCCATGTGGCTGAGAGTGAGGGGGAAAGCTGAGGACTACAAGAAGGTGTCAGTTGACTGGACAGGTAGGCAGGTGGAATTTAATCTGGGAGGTGAAGTGATGCAGGTGGGGAGCCCAAACAGGGCGAGGAGGCAGACGGTACATTGTGGAATCTGGAGAAGAATAGAGGGTCAGAGGGAGAGCATGTGGAATGATTCCTCAGGTTAGATGGACGGAGCATTCGATGGGTTTAAAAGGCGGATGAGAGGCTTGCTTTTGTTGGCTGAAGGTACAGAATGGCAGGGGAGGGAGCTCTGGTGGAATTGTATAGACACAAGTGGGGTCACGGCTGGAGCTCTGTGTACAGTCCTGGTCAGCACACCACATGCTCACACCCACATCCAAATGAGGAGCAGGAGTCCCCACTCAGCAACTCCCACCTGCTCTGTCATTTAATAAGGTCACGGTTGTCCCGCTTCAACATTAAACTCCATGTTCCTGTCTGCCCCAGGAACATTCCTCCCCACCTTATAAACTATCCCCCTCTCTTTCCCTTAAAAGCATACAAGGATATGATCCAAAAAACCTGTCAGTTAATGAATTCCAATGTCTGAGGGTGCATTAAGATTCAGAAAAGAATCCTCTGATCTTTTGCTCAAATCATGAAATATTGGTCCCTGGTTCTAGTTGGCAATGGGTGGAGCACTGGCTTATCGGCAGAAAACAGAGAGTGGGAATAAAGGGATCGTTTTCTGGCTGGCTGCCAGTTACCAGTGGAGTTCACAGGGGTCAGTGTTGGGACCGCTGCTTTTTATGGGTATGCCAATGATTTGGACTGTTGGATTGATGCATTTGTGACTACATTTGCTGATGATACAAAGATAGGTGGAGAAGCGTGTAATGTTGAGGAAACAGAGAGCCTACAGAGAGACTTAGATAGTGTAGGGGAATGGATAAAGAAGCAGCAAATAAAATACAATGTTGCAAAGTGTATGGTCATGCGCTTTGGTAGAATAAATAAATGGGCAGACTATTATTTAGGTGGGGAGATAATTCAAAATGCAGCGATGCAAGGAGACTTGGGATGCATTGTGCAGGATACCCAAAAGGTTAACCTCCAGGATGAGTCCGTGGTGAAGAAGGCAAATGCAATTTTTGCACTCATTTCTAGATGTATAGAATGTTAGAGCAGGGGTGTGATGTTGATGCTCTATAAGGCACTCGTTAGTCCACACTTGGAGTCTAGTGCACAGTTTTGGGCTCCTTATTTTAGCAAGAATATTCTGACATTGGAAAGGGTTCAGAACATATTCACAAGAATGAATCCAGGAATGAAAGGTTTACCATATGAGGAACGTCTGGCAGCTCTTGGGCTGTGTTCCCTGGAGTTCAGGAGAGTGAGGGGGGATCTCATAGAAACATTCTGAATGTTAAAAGGCCTGAACAGATTAGATATGGAAAACTTATTTCCCATGGTAGGGGGTCCAGGACAAGAGGCATGACTTCAGGACTGACGGATTGTCCATTAAGACCGGAGATGCAGAGAAATTACATTAGTCAGAGGGTGGTAAAGCTGTGGAATTCGGTGCCACGAGCCAAGTCTTTGGGTGCATTTAAAGCAGAGATAGATAGGTTCTTGATTAACCAGGGCATAAAAGGGTATGAGGAGAAGGCAGGGGAGTGGGGATGACTGGAAGAATTGGGATCAGTCCATGATTGAATGGCAGAGCATACTCAATGGGCCGAATGACCCTCTTCTGCTCCTGTATCTTCTGGTCTTATAAACACATGGAGACAGTACAAACGGAAAACACAAGCCCAGAATTTCCTCATCAGACAACTAGCTCACTGCCAGTATTGGTCCAGTAAACATTCCCTGAATTGATTCCAATACCTTGAGATTCTTCCTTGAATAATGCATAAATGGGCTCCCCCACCCTATATATGGTGTACAGGATGATGAGCGGCATTGATCATGTGAATAGTCAGAGGCTGTTTGCCAGGGCTGAAATGGCTAGCACGAGAGGGCACAGTTTTAAGGTGCCTGGTAGTAGGTGCAGAGGAGATGTCAGGGGTATGTTTTTTATGCAGAGAGTGGTGATTGCATGGAATGGGCTGCCGGTGACGGTGTTGGGGGAGGTTACAATAATGTCTTTTAAGAGAGTTTTGGATAGGTTCAGGGAGCTCAGAAAACTAGAGGGCTTAGGTAACGCTAAGTAATTTCTAAAGTACATGTGTGGCACAGCATTGTGCACCGAAGGTCCTGTATTGTGCTGTAGGTTGTCTATGTTTCAATGTTTCTATAAGGGAAGCATAAGCTCCCGACATTTGTATTCTGTTCCCCATCAATAAAATGTCATGTTTTCTCTGCTACTGATAACCCATTCGGCCCACGATACCTCTGCTGACACTGGTGTCAGGTGAGACTGCACTCTGGGGCGCCATGACCGTGTAGGGATTTGCACGACGCTGTTACATCTCGGGGCATCGGAGTCAGAATTCAATCCTACATCTTCTTTAAAGAGTCTCTGTATGTTCTTCCTGTGGATTGTGTCATTTTTCTTCAGATCCTACTGATTTTTTTTCCCCACAGTCCAACGATGTAGCGGGAAGGTTAACACGTGATTGTAAACTATCTTGTGAATAGATTAGGATTAAAATGGGTTGCCAGGGTTTGCTGGGCAGTGTGGCTCAAAGCGTTTGTTTTCCTCTGTATCTATAAATAAAATAAAATAAAACAATCCAAGTTTTATCCAACTTTCCCTATACTAATCCAGACAACACGTTGGGAAATGTCTTCTGCCGCCTTTCCACAGCCCTCACATCCTTCCTGTGATGTAGCAAACAGAACTGCACCCACGGCTCGAAACGTGACCTAACCAAGGGTTTGTACAGCTGTAACATGTCATCCTATGGTTTGTACACAACAACATGACTGATGAAGACAAGGTTACCGCACAGCTCCATTTGCTTTCAATACCTCTTGCAGGATGATATGGACAAACACATCAAGATATATCAGTGCTCCCAAGGGTGCTGTCATTTACTGTGTACGTTCCTCCAACATTGGAATGTAAACTCGTCACACTTGTCCAGATTAAACTCTGTCCCCCGTTTCTCCATTCATGATTCCAATTGATCTACATCCACTTCTGTCCGTTTGACAACCTTCCTCACCACCCACAACTGCACCAATATTCATGTCATCAGTGATCTGATCAGCCCATGTGTGTTTTAATCTGATCAAACAGAGGTCTCATTATTGATCACTGTGCACACACATAGGTTACAGATCTACAGTCAAAATCATTCTCAATTCCATCAGCCCAAATGTCACTACAGAGTACACACCACTCAAACCGTCCCACGCCGAGACTCGAGGAAAGTTACACATTTATCACAGAATAGTGTTTGAATCAATGGTCTGGTCTTGTTGCTCCAGATGCTCTGCTGTAAAGTTCCTGAATATTAGTTCAATGTAACCAGTGGCATCGTCCCTGTGGTATTGATTAAAATGAAAAATAGACTTAATCAAAAAAATAAACTGCAAGAATGAATCTGAAAGAAATTTTGTAATGTTACACTAGATGAGAGATTGGAAGATGCCGTGTTAACCACAAATCTCACACAGTACCGGAGACTGACAGGTACAGAATGAACCCCACACTCTCACACTGTACCAGAGACTGACAGGGACAGAATGAACCCCACACTCTCACACTGTACCGGAGACTGACAGGTACAGAATGAACCCCACACTCTCACACTGTACCAGAGACTGACAGGGACAGAATGAACCCCGCACTCTGACACCATACCAGATACTGACAGGGACAGAATCAAGCCGACATTTACCCAAGGCACCCAAAACTGACCAGCAGAGATTGACTCCTACACCCTCACTCTGTAACAGAGACTGGCAGATACAGGAGCAGCATCTGTCTAATTGTCTGTCTCTCTCTGTCTGTCTGTCTCTCTCTGTCTCTCTCTCTCCCCCCCTCTCTCCCTGTCTCTCTGTCTCTCACCCTCTCTCTCACGCTCTCTCTCTCTGTCTCTCTCAGCTAACGTGTTATCTCACGATTGCCTTTTTTCTCCTTCACTTCCAGTCATCCTGCATCTATTCATCTCCCTGTTTCGAGTACTTTTCTTTATTATTTTACCAGTGTGCCCATTCCTTTGCAGATTGAAATATTTCTTCTCAATTTCTTTTGACATTTGACAGATTTGAGATGCCCATTAAAGACTGTGACTTCAGCAATATCACACACAAAATGCTGGAGGAACTCAGCAGAATTTCTTGCGTTGACTTGGATTTCCAACATCTGCATATTTTCTCCTGATTGTACATTAGCAATGTGCTCATTTGACCACTTCCATCCTAATCGCCGTCTCACTATTGTACCTTTGTTCGAATCTGTGGTTGTGGGTTTTGAATTGAATTGACTTTATAACTTACATCCTTCATATTCACAAGGAGTAAAAATCTCTAGTTATGTCTTCGTCTAAATGTGCTATTTGCAATTTATAGTAAGCATAGAGCATAGAAGTGTAGAATAGTACAGCACAGTACAGGCCATTCGGCCCACAATGTTGTGCGGACCCACAAACCCTGCCTTCCATTCAACACCCCACCTTAAATTCCTCCATATACCTGTCCAGTATGTTCAACAGGACATTTGATATAACATAGAAATACAATTTTAGAAGTGTGTGTGTGTGTGTGGGGGGTGGGGCGGGCTGAGAGAGAGAGAGATCAGGAAGAAGCTGAAGTACTAAAGAACATTTACAAAATGGGAAACGGCAGGGACAGAGGTAGAGATCGGTCTGTGTCGCTGGTGTCCGTTCAGAAATCAGTAATTAGCCAACAAAAAGACGAAATATGTAAATATCGCTGCTCCGTGACAAAGCCCAGTCTTTGTAATTAAATCAACCGGCCTATTTTCACCAGAGACTCTGCTGAGGTAATGCCAAAGAATTGTCATGTATTTGTCTCCAATCGCCCGAATATTTACAATAGAGACAAAGGTACTGAATGGAAGTGTTTGTTCAAGCAACTGTAACTGAGCAAGTTAGTGAGGTGTATAACCGTATCTCTGGAGACAGATCCTCTGTATAAATAAGGGCCGCTTTGAATGCATCAGCTGTCTGCTGGAGCTGTGAACACAGGAGCAACAGAAATCACAGATTCTCACTGAAATGGTGTATCCAGTCATCTGGCGGATAGAAGACGTTTACTATCCTTTTATTTCAGCCTTTGGAATTCCCGGTAAGCTGCAGTGTCAGCTGCCGTGGGCGGATGTTGAAGTTTAATTCCAACGTTGTGATTGATTCTGCCGCCGCTTTAAACACTCACATTCCAGTCCCGGTATTCCGCTTTTCAGGAATAGAGTGGAAACATCGGGACGAAAGATGCTGGAATTTGGATCTAGAAACAAACCGAGGCAGGAATTTAGCGAATCCACCAACATGGGTGGAACTGAGCTTGTCAGGCAGTGTTCTTCCAGCGGTTTGTGATCAATAATGGGATGTTCCGTCTCTGTGCGTTTGGTCTTGCAGTATCTGCACTGCATCTGCAAATATTGTGTTTATAGATCCCACGGAGATTATACTAATTGATCGTCTACATTTGCATGTGAGCGGATTTCTGAGTTAGGAGCAACACTCAAACAAATGATTGGTAGTAACAATTTAGCAAATGTGTGGACTTTCGTGTTGTAGATCGAATCTATTGTCGATTTTAAATAAATGTCTGCGGTATGACTGAATGTGAACAGCTGATGGACAGCAGACTGGACTCATTGCAGAGTCAATTAACACAGCCGACCTCGTGCTTCAGAGTGAAACGTTTTCCATCTTATCTCCATCTGACAGAGATCTGACTACGGCACCGAGTTTGCTGCTGGACGTTGAATTCCTCTCCCCCGCTTCCCTGTGATGGAATCAACGGGAGGCGTCATATCTGTCTGAGGATTTGCCAGAACTCGCTGTATCTGTTTGAATCAGTCAATGTTCTGTTGTAAAGTCAGTGAGGTGGTAAATGCTGGAATAGGAAACAAACTCGGGGAATGCTGAGCCCCAAGCAGCTTGTATGGAAAGAGAAACCAGTTAACACTCGTGTCAGGGGTCGCTCTGTGAACAGTTCTGAGGAGAGATACGTTAACTGTTTTTCCACATGTTCTGTTTTACCTGTATCAGTGCTTCCAGCATTTCCTTTTTTGTTCCGTCCTTCAGCTGTTCTGTCGCTGACAGGGATCGCCATGGAAGTTGATGATTGTCTGATGGAAGAATCCCGCCATCAGCGTCCGGATTTATTCATTTCATCCAGACGAGACGCGGAAGGCGCCGGTAGAAATATTCTATCCAGTATTGACCTTGATGAGGTAGTTACCCAGTTTTAGTTTGCGCTGCCACTTCAGATTCGATCATCAGTAAGGAATCCGTATTCAGATGATATTGAATTTATTTTACTGTGTGAACTCATTCTCCGTCCCGCCGCTCTGCGCCCTCTCTCGACCCTCCCACCGCTAAATGTAACAATAAAGTGGAAATATTACAGGATCCCCTCAAGCTGCAGCATCGGCTTCTGCTCAGTATTTTCTCAACTTGCTGTTCCCTGTCTCTCTTCCAGCGAACTTGGTGGCGATTGTGATCCTGTCCCGGGGAAAGTGCGGTCTCTCCAAATGTGTCACTCGCTACCTGGTGGGAATGGCAGCGGCCGATCTCCTGGTCGTTATCTCCGATCCGCTGATGAGGGGAACTGCTGGGATTTATTTTCCCCGATCATTCCTGCGAATCACTCCTGTGTGCAGATTCTATCTATGGTTGATTTTTGCGAGCACTGCGACCTCCGTCTGGCTGACTGCCGCTTTCACCGTCGATCGATTTGTGGCTATTTGCTGTGAGAAGCTGAAAACAAAATATTGCACCGAGAGAACGGCGGCTGTGGTTATCGGGACAGTGAGTGTGCTGGCCTGTTTGGAGACTGTCCCCTGGGGCTTTGTGTACGGGGCTGGAGAAATAATTGATGATGTTCCCTGGGATTGTGTTACTACACCGAGCTTCACAAACTCTCTCTCATGGTCGGCATTTGAGGTGTTTCACCGCATTTTAGTCCCTTGTCTCCCATTCTTTCTGATGTTGCTGTTCAATATTCTGACTGTCAGGCGGATTCTAGCGGCCAGTCGAGCCCGCAGGGGGCTCCGGGGACAAAAGAGTGGAGAGAATGACAAGGACCGGGAGATGGAGAACCGACGCAAATCCATCGTTTTGCTCTTCAGCATAACCGGTAGTTTCATATTGTTGTGGGGAACACAGGTGGTATTTTCTATCTATCAACGGATTTCAATGAGTTTTGTTTATTCTGTCACGGATCCCCGTTACATCACAGAAAACACATCAGGAATGCTGCAGGTTCTCAGTTCCTGCACCAACACGTGTATTTACTCCGTGACTCAGAGCAAATTCCGAGAGGAACTGAAGAATGCGGTGAAATACCCACCGAATCGGATTTTGAAACTCATGAAACATCAGAAATAAATGCTGCAAAGTTTTACAATTCAGCTGTCTTCATGCTCCATATTCTATCCCCCCACTTGTGGGTAAATGGAAACAATGTGATGAACAGAGTAACAAAACAAACACGAGAAAATCTGCAGATGCTCGAAATACAAAACAACTCACACAAAATCAGATCCTGATGAAAGGTCTCGACCCGAAACGTCGACTGTTTACTATTTTCCTCATACAGGATGCTGAAGGAACTCAGCAGGCCAGACAGTATTTATGGAAAAGAGCAAATTGTCGACTTTTCCTGCCGAGACTGTTCATCAGAATCCTGTCAGCTGTTTAATATTTTCCATTTTGTGTGTGTTGCTTTAGAGTCACAAAACAACTGTTTATAGCTGAGCCCGACGGCATCACTGACCTCACCATCCCAGAAAAATCCCTTTTGCGCCTCACCTCTCGCCCTGTTAAATTGGAGCTTGAAGAGAACCTGTTTTCCCTGCTTCCCGGTTCTGACAAAACTGCCTGATCTTGAGGTTTACTTTCGTCTCTATCAACCACTCCTGCTCCCGTCAAAACCCGTCCTTTCCTTCACCTTCCTTTTCTCCTCCATCTCTATCTGTAGGTTCTCCCTCTCACTGCCAACTTGAACTATCTTCCTGTAGGAGAATGCTCCTGTTTTACAATTGAGGACAGAGAACCGATCCGTTCACTTGTCTCTCTGTGAGAGATGGAGAGACAGAGAAAGTGAGCGCGAGGCTGAGGGCGCGAAGGAGAGAGCGAGTGAGACATTGCGAGGAAAGGGCGCGCGGGAGCGCACGTGAGGGAGAAGGCGCGACGGAGAGGGTGCCATGGAGATGACGTTAGAGTGAGCGTGATGGAGAGGGCCTGGGGGAGAGCGTGCGGGCGATATTGAGCTCGAGGGAGAGCGACAGAAGGAGATATCGCGAGGGGGAGAGCGCACGAGGGAGTTGGTGAGAGGCAGAGGGCGCAAAGGAGAGCCCGTGAGGGAGAGAGCGCGAGGGAGAGGACACGAGGAAGATGTCGCGAGAGTGAGCGCGAGGGAGTGGGCATGTGGGAGAGACAGAGAGAATAGAATGAGAGAGGGAGCGAGATAGTTAAGCGACAGAGACACCGTGAGGGAGAGGGAGAGGGAGGAAGGGAGGAAGGAAGGAAAGAAGCAAGGGAACCGGCTGTGTGACATTGCCGGATCTGCTGTGGTTCCACTCTTTCACAGAGATCGGCTTGTTTCGTGGATGATAAGTATTGTTTCGAATTATGTATAGCTATACTGTAGACATCAGTTTTCTTTTTGTTCTACATCAAAATCGTACGAGTTCTAACAAATTGTGTGGTTTCAACGCGTGTGCAGTCTCCTTTGTTTGCGAATGCATAAGTTAATTGCCTGAGCTGAACCAGAGAAGAATACAATGAATACATTTTCAAACAATGTTCATTACAAACAGAAAGCACAAAAGTACACGGGGATGGAAAGATATGAATCACATGCAGCGAACACTATAACTGGGGCACAGACAGGAGTATGTGTGTAAATGAGTGAGATTGCAGAATGATGCGTTACCCCAATCATGCCATGGCCAAGGATGTCTCTGAGAAGGTAAGGACCATTTTTAAAGGGCAGGATGAGCAGCCAGGGGTCATGTTCCTTATTAGAACTAACAACAGAGAGAAAAGGTCCTGCAAAAAAGAATTTAAGGAGTAGGACAGAAAGTTAGGAAATAGGAACTCTCGGGTGGTGATTTCAGGATTATATCAGGTGTCACATGCTTGCGAGGTAAGATATGGTAGGTTGGTACACTTAAATGTGTGGCTAACAATTTGGTGCAGGAGGGAGGGCATCAGGAACACAGATCATTGGGCTCCCTTCCTGGATAAGTGGGACTGGTGTAACAGGAATTGGTTACAGTGAAGGGGAAGTAATATTCTCACAGGGAAGCTTGCTGAAGCCACTCTGACGATTTTTATCATGAGGCATGTGGAGGAGGTGCTGGGAACCAGACCTACCGGTCAGTAAGTAGCATTGAGCGGATGGGGTGTTATTTGTGTGGTGTGTTCAGGGATGTTTCCAGAAACAGTATGTCGACGGTCCACCAGGGATGGAGACACACTTGGTATGGTATTGGGAAATTAACCTAGCAAGACGATTGGAGTTTAATTGGGAAAGATCTATGGATCTTAATTCTGGAGGGTTTCAGATGATTATTGATAAGAATATATTTGGACCTGCAGATCGATGATTATAAATTTGTGGAAGAATTGGGCAGGTGTCATAGAGAGTTGTCTGGGAGCTGATGTTACTGGTTGTTACTGGTTGGAGCTGATGTTAGCTGATGTATGATACTGTGAGAGTCACATACAGCCCAGACGGTCAGAATTTAGTAGTTCCCTGTTCCTATGAGGAGGGTAGAGAAGGACAGGGATGGTCAGGAACTCAGGGTGATGAGAAATATTGTAAGAGGAGTCATATGTAAGGACGAGGAAGATGAAATTAGACAGGGTCTTGGAGGAACATACAGGAAGCAAGAAACAAGTCACACAGCGAATCAGGAGAGTGAAGGTTTACCAGGAAATTTCCTCATTCAGGAGGATCAATGAGAATCCCAATGCATCTTATGCATACACAGTAAACAACAGTATAGTGGGGAGAGGACAGGACCACCCGCGGACAAAGGTGGGAGTTTATGCCCCGAGACAGAGTTAGCATGCGAGGTAGAAAATGATTACTGGTGATCACTAAGGAAAAGGACAAGGAGGAAAGCATGATGAGAAAGACTGTGTGGTGATATTCTCCAGCGTGTTGATACTAAGGAGGAAGTGTTGTTGGGTCTCAAATCATTTTGACGGGAAAAGTGAAAGATTTGTATGGAGTGATCTTTGCCAAGAGGAATTTGAACATCTGAAAGCCATCCTGTGTTATCATCCTCTGCTCAAAGCACCTGATTTTTCAAAACCATTCTCTATAGCAACAGACACTAGTGACGAAGCTTCTGGAGCAGTATTGTTACAGAAAGGTGTGGATGACATTGAAGTAGCTTATTTCTTAAAGGAATTTAATGTGTATTAGGAAAATTATTCCACTGTTGAAAATGAATTGCTAGCACTTATTCTGGCATTTTGAAGACTATGTTTGTCCTGCCCAGAGACCACTTGTGGTTTACACAGATCACAATCCGTTGGTGTTTCGAACTAAAATGAAGGATAGGAATAGAAGGTTATTAAGTTGGACTCTGAAATTGCAAGAATATGACCTGGCAATCAAACATGTGAAAGGTACTGACAACGTTATAGCTGATAGTTTATCTAGAAGTTAGAAATTCTGCACGTTTTTGCTCTGTTATCTGATGATTATACATGTTTCAAACTTTGTAATTTTCAGTTAAAGTAAAATTCTGCCTGCGTCAATTCTTTTTTTCTAAAAGGAAGGGGATGTGTTGGGGTCCTGAATTACCCTGTGACCTGTGCTTTTGAAGAGAGAGAGAGAGAGAGAGAGAGAGAGAGAGAGAGAGAGAGAGAGAGAGAGAGAGAGAGAGGAGGGGATAGAAGGATACAGAGATAGAGAGATAGAGAGAGAAAGAGAGAGAGAAGGAGAGTTTTGGAACAAAGACACTTTGTAAAAAAGTGAGAGAAAGAAAGAGAGAGAGAGGCAAGGACTGCTCACAGTTTGTTTATACTTTCTACAAGGACACCAGCAGCATCCATGTTCTTACAGAGAGAGAAGGGAGGAGCTGCTTTATGGACAGTTGGTATTCAGCGTGGTGAGATAAATAGAAGGTCAGCTGTTAGACCTACAGACACATGGTTTTGGACACAGAATGAGCTTTGTTGTGCCCACCGACAAGTTGGGTTTTGGAGGATTGATCAGGCGGATCGATCAGTGGCTCTAGCAGTGCAAAAAGGGTGTGACCGGTGGGGAGTTATTCGTGTGCCACCCTTGCTGGGTTGACAATTCCACCACAGAAGAACGGTCTGAGTTTGTTGTGGTCACAGTCGGTGACTTCTAAAGGATTTCCGAGGACAACAGGAAGATTGACGGCGTCAGCTCACCTGAAGACTCAGACTTCTCCCTCTCTCTCGCTCCATCACTACTCAACTCAATACCACGAACTGAACTGAACTTTACTCTCATCGGAAGACTATCTATTTACCCCTAGACTTGATGAAGCTTGTTTTTCATATATTTCAACATTTACACATATATATGTAAATAAACACTGGTAACCTTTTTGATTTATCTGCACTTATATGACTGAATTACATAGTTACTAATATATACCATTAGTTATTTGCAATACTGGATTCCAAAGTGTTTTCCATTTCTGCTGGTTCTTTAACCCGTCATGGGGTACATGACAATAGACATATTGTATGTGCAGAGTAAGTAATTTCATATATTCCTTTCCATACTAAAATTAAAGGACATAATTTTGTGTTGAAATTTGCTGACATAGATTAACAATATTTTGACTGACTGGAAACAGACCAAGGGAGTTTCTTCTCTTCTAGGTGGCAGCCCTTTATTCTTGGGCCAGTGAAGGGATCGGAGCTTTGAAACGGCTGCTCACAATCCACATGTCACCTGGCCAAGTTAACTACATTCAGACACTCCAAGTTCACAGACGGCAGGAAGTTGGGAATAGAATTTAAGAACAGATTGATGAGGAGATACAGAACAATTATTCAATAGGTTGGTTTAGGCATACCTGGAGTACTGTGTTTGTGAAACAAATTTGCATCCCCTGTTCACTCACCTGTCGATCTGCTAACTTCCTGAATCCAGCCCGGCAGAGGTATCGTAGTCATCTCCTAACAATTCACCTTCATTCCATGTCTTTTCATTATCATTTCCCTGGTCAGTGATGACATCTCTCCCTGACCGGCTTACCTTTGGCAAAAGTACGTTCACCGGGAAGCACAGGAAAGACACTCCAGTGGTGGCGCTCATCTCACGCACAATGGACAACAATGGTGTTTCTTAGCGTCAATCACTCCAGGCACAGGACTTCTCTAAAGGAATTCATCACATTTGTCCCTTGGGCTCAAACATCTTCAACTGTATCCTCAATGACTTTTCTTTCACCGCAAGATTCGAAGAGTGATATCACAAACACGAGAAAATCTTGAGATGCTGGAAATCCAATTTAAACACACACAAAATGTTGAAGGAACTCAGCAAGTCAGGCAGCATCTGTGGATAAGACGCCATCTGTGTAAAGTTACTATTGTATATGGAGCAGATCGCTCGGCTGTTTTTTTTTAAATGCAAAGTGATGTGTGTTTTCAGCACTGTCAGTTTTGGTTTCCAAGTTCATTGTCTCCAGCATGTTCTTCAATTTTTGACACAATCTGATTGAAACATTTAAGATTATTAAGGTATTGGACATGTTGGAGGCAGGAAGCATGTTTCCGCTGATGGGCGAGTCCAGAACCAGAGGCCACAGTTTAAGAATAAGGGGTAGGCTATTTAGAATGGAGTTGAGGAAAAATTTTTTCACCCAGAGTATCGTGGATATGTGGAATGCTCTGCCCCAGAAGGCAGTGGAGGCCATGTCTCTGAATGCTTTCAATAAAGAGATGGATAGAGCTCTTAAAGATAGCGGAATCAAAGGTTATGGGGATAAGGCAGGAACTGGATACTGATTGATGATCAGCCATGATCACAGTGAATGGCAGTGCTGGCTCGAAGGGACGAAGGGCCTACTCCTGCACCTATTGTCTATTGTCTAATCCAAACGGCACCAGCCTGTCACACTTCCCAAACCCCACACACCACCAGCACAGTTTGTGGCTGGACTTGCACTGACCAGGACTTCGTCCCTCTCCTTCCAAAAACATCTAATAATAAAGCCCTGCACTCCGGCCGCTCAAATCTACAACAACACTGAGCCTTGGAATCTCTACTTCATGCTAATCCAGGTTGTTTGTTGTTTAACAGAACTACTGTCACAGCAATTCCTACACGCATTCGTAATGTGAATTCTGTCTGCGGAAAACACCTGTTGATCGTATCTGATCCCGGGACCTCTATATTCAATAATGCTGAACTAACAGAATTATTTTCTGCCATTCTGATGGCAGTTTTTCAACTGATAAACCTTGTCTCTCCAGGGATTCGGTGTAGCCTGCCGAACGTTCCCAGAGTTTCTTAGTCTTCCCATTCAAATTAAATAAATTAATAGAATCAAGCAGGGGGCAAAAGTCATGAAGAGCGTCAGTGGGTTTGTTGTGACTTTCTGAGAATTTTGCTTATAAACTGCTACACCCTGACACAAGATCTCGGACGGCAGACCCACCGGCCATGGAGTAGATCATGAGAATAGAAAGGAACTGCACCAGTTTCCTTCTTAAGACCATTGGGCACTAGATGCTGTCCCTTCTGATCATGGAATATAGAAAGAAACTTCGAGCTACAGTACAGGACAAGACGGCTTGACCCACAATGTCATGTGGAACCAACTGAAAACTATATCAATAAATCTCCATGAAGTGATCGCTCCGACCCACACAATGTCATTATCCCAGGCTGCAGATTGTGAGCATCCTCCACCCTCTAAGCAAACAACTTAACCCTCATATCTCCTCTGAATCTACACCCTCTCACCTCCAATGCATGCCCTCTGTTACTGGAGATTTCTATCCTGGGAAAAAGAAACTCCATCTCTGCTCGATCTGCGCCTCACATAATCTTACAAACCTCTATCAGATCTGCCCTCAGCCTCCACCGATCCAAAGAAAATAACCCAACTTTGTCAAGCCCCTCATAATAGCCTGTCCCCTAATCCAGGCAGAAACCTGGTAAACCTCTTCTGCACCCTCTACACTAACTCAACATTATTCCTATATCGGGGCGAGCATAACTGTATGTAATGCTTCAGATGCGGCATAACCAGGGTCTTTTTAAATTACCTCGTGACATTTGAATTCAAGGCCTCAAATAATAAAACAAGCAGTCTATAAGCATTGTTAACCACATGATCAACCTGTGTAGCCACTTTGAAGGAGCTATAAACGTGGGCTCCAAGATCTTGCCATAAACTGATTACTGTCTCCTTGCATTTGTCCAACCATTTATTTGGGCTGAACTCTATCTGACGTTTCTCTGCCTACATCTGCAACTGATCGAAATTACACAGAAGCCATAGCACAGATCCCTACAGAATACTGCTGACTACAGACCTCGAGCTCCAGGCGGGCGAGCTTGTTGTCCTTCTTGGATGCGAAGAAGGGGAAGAAATGGCAATTTGAGGCATGAATCCGGCGGAGAATGAAGTGTAGGAGAGGTACATGGCAGACGGTGGAGAGTGAGTCCCGGAGTGGTGGTAGAGAGAGGGCCAGGGCCCTTAGGTATCTTCGCATGGCAGCGAGCGTGGTGCGGAGAATCCTGCAGGAGCAGCGGTCAATGAAACGGAGGTCCCTGCGATCCTCGCTGGGCCCGAACTGGAAGGTCTGGAACCGGAGCTGGAATCCCTGCGATAACAGATGGCGGCGGAGACACGCTCCCAGGAAGGAGACGTGGCTGTGGTAGCAGGTCTGAGTCAGGATGTGGTCGAAGAGTCGGAGAGAGGCAGAGATCGCAGAGCGGGAGCAGTGAGGGAGGGTCTCACTGAACTCCTGTCGAAGAGAGGATTTAAACTTCTTCAGGGTAGGCATACCTTGAAGAGACTTCGCAGCGGAGTAGCAAATCGTAAACACAAAATAATCTGCAGATGCTGTTGTCAAAGGAACACTCACAATGCGCTGGAGGAACTCGGCAGGTCAGTCAGCATCAGTTGAAAAGATTAGTCGACGTTTCGGGTCGAAACCCTTTGTCAGGACTGAAGGAAGAACTTTGGGGAGGGTTTGAAGAATGCTGGTAGTTGAAAAAAACAGTAATTTGAAATACAAAGGGGAAGGGGAGGGGAGGCAGGGAGGTGATTAGCAGGAGAACAATGCGCAGTAGTAGAAGGAGGCGGAACTATGAGGGAGGTGATGTGAAATAGGGATAGAGGAAGGGAGGGGGAGGGAATTACCGGAAGTTGGAGAATTCAATGTTAATACCAAGGGGCTGGAGACTACCTAGACGGTATATGAGGTGTTTCTCCTCCAACCTGAGTTTAGCCTCATCATGGCAGTAGAGGAGGCCATGTATCGACATATCTGAATGGGAATGGGAAGCAGAGTTGAAGTGGATGGCTACCGGGAGCTCCTGTCTGTTGTGGCGGATGGAGTGGAGGTGCTCGACGAAGTGGTCCCCCAATCTGCGTCGGGTTTCACCGATGTAGAGGAGGCCGCACCGGGAGCACCGGATGCAATAGATGAGCCCAACAGATTCACAAGGGAAGTGTTGCCTCACCTGGAAGGACTGTTTGGGGCCCTGAATGGTGGCAAGAGAGGAGGTGTTGGGACAGGTGTAGCACTTACGCTTACAGGGATAAGTGCCGGGTGGGAGAACTGTGGGGATGGACGTGTGGATAAGTGAGTTGCGGAGGGATCGATCCCTGCGGAAAGCAGAGAGTGGTGGAGAGGGAAAGATGTGCTTAGTGGTTCTTAGTGCTTAGCCTGTTCCTAATATTGTACTGCAGGGGTCAAGACATTTTCCTCCCTGCTACACTCACATGAGAGATGTAAAGGATGAAAAAAGAATAAGCCATTGAAGGATCTTTGAGAAACAGAATGAGATCATGCGAATGAAAATAGTGTAACACCAGACAACAGATGACAGATGCTGAAGATAAAGGACTTGAATACTGAATTCAGCCGACCCAGTCCTTCACACGCATATTGTAGTGTTTTAGTCACACCAATAGAGGGTATAAATCCCATCAAGTCCAAGTCAGTACTCTGGAGGGATATCCATTCCCCCTCCAGACGGCTTGCATGCCATATCCTTCAACTGCCAATGCTATTTCCATTTGAAATCACATCTACTTCAAACAACCTAAAACATCAGGTTCCTGGACTTGCCTCTTGCTGTATCAAAAAGTTCTTCATTTACATCCTTTATTCGTTGCCCAAAACCTGAAATCCATCTCATCTAATTCAGAAGTAAATTTATTTGCCTTACCTAATGGCTAGATATTAGATTAGATTATGAAGACACTCAGTCCTCGTTTATTGTCATTTAGAAATGCATGCATTGAGAAATGATACAATGTTCCTCCAGTATGATGTCACCGAAACACAGGGCAGACGAAGACTAAAACTGACAAAAAACACATAATTATAACATATAGTTACAACAGTGCAAAGGAATACCGTAATTTGATAAAGAGCAGACCATGGGCATGGTAAAAATAAAAGTCTCAAAGTCCCGATAGCCCCAACATCTCACACGGACGGTAGAAGGGAGAAACTCTCCCTGCCATTAGCCTCCAGTGCCGCAAACTTGCTGATGCAGCATCCTGGAAGCACCCGACCACAGCTGACTCTGAGTCCGTCCGAAAACTTCGAGCCCCCGACCAGCCCTCCGACACCAAGCACTGTCTCCTCCTAGCGCTTCGACCCTGCCCCGGCCACCGAGCAACAAGCAAAGCCAAGGACTCGGGTCCTGCCCCTCCGGAGATTTCAGATCACACAGTAGCAGCGGCAGCGAAACAGGTATTTCAGAAGTTTCACCAGATGTTCCTCCGTGCTCTCATGTCTGCTTCTATCAAATCAGAATTGTGCACGGCACCCTACTTGACAGATAACAGATATTCATCACGGAGTGGCTGCTGTGCACCGCGTCGCGTCGCCATTTTCTCCTCTCCAATTTAACATCAACATATCAAATGGAGCCTGGACAATGATACAATGTCTGCCTTAGGATTTGAGTGCAAGATTGCTCACTTCCACTCTGGCTCCTCTATCCCGATTTCACATCACCTCCCTCATAGTTCCGCCTCCTTCTACTACTGTGCATTGTTCTCCTGCCAATCACCTCCCTGCTTCCCCTCCCCCACCCCTTCGTCTTTCATATTATAGTTTTTTTCAACTACCAGCATTCTTCAAACACTCCCCAAAGTACTTCGTTCAGTTCTGACGAAGGGTTTCGACCCGAAACGTCGAATAATCTTTTCAACTGATGCTGACTGACCTGCTGAGTTCCTCCAGTGCATTGTGAGTCTTCCTAAGAGTACCGTCTGTGGTCCTATCCACCTGGGGACAAACCCCGGCCTTTCTGGCAACACCCTCACCATAACTTGGTCGCCGGGCTGTGGAAAAGCTATCCCCTCTCCCTCTGGCTCTTTTTGATCAGCGATTCACTGTTGTTTTGCTCGGTCCTTTAATACTTTAAGTTGGTTGCAAATGTCTTTCATGTATTGGGTCATTCTATCCCTGACTGTCCCAGGCTCCCCGCAACCCATAATTACCCCATAAGGGAGTCGCATTGCTCACCCCATCAATAATTCTTAGGGGCTGAGACCCAAAGTGCAGTTCGGGGTTGAGTACAATCTCATCAAGATTCCTGGTAATACGTCAACCCATGTCTTTCCTGTCTCAGCTATAGCTTTGGCTAACGCATTCTTGATTGCTCGGTTCATCCTTTCTACCATCTCTGAACTCTGGGGGTGGTAGGGTATGTGGAACCGTTGTCAAAACCCTAGTAGTTGGCACATTTCCTTCATCACTTTCCCCGTGAAATGTGCTCCCTGATCTGAATCCACCTGAACTGGGGTTCCCCAGCTTGGGAGGATTTCCTGAACTAGGATCCATGCAGCAGTGCGGGCGGTGCAGTCACTTGTTGGGAAAGCCTCTACCCACCGAGTGAAGTGATCTATAATTACCAGACAGTAGCTTTTCCCCCGGCTTTTTAGCAGGGGCCCTGTGAAGTCTATCTGGATGTTTTCCCAGGGTCCCCTCGGCCGAGGCTGATTTGCCAGTTGTAGCTTTCTGCCCTTACCAGGGTTATGCTGGGCACAAATGATACAACGGCGGCAGAGTTTCTCAACATCCCCACCCATCCCTGGCCACCACCAGTCCTGCTGGAGGGTTGTGATCATGCTCTGCCTTCCCTCATGCATCGCCCCATGATAAAACTTTAGTAGTATCTGTCTAATACAGGGTGGGTCCATCGCGACTATTTCCTCCCCGTGTGTCCAGCACCCATCTGATCCCTCCTTTGCTCCTTTTAATCTCTATTGTTCCTGCTCTTCTGCCTCTACCTCTTCATATATTTTTACTAAGCTAGCTTCTGTCATTTCCTCCTGCACACTTGCAATTTCAGTTGCCTCTTGCCCCCCTGCTGCCTTATTCGCAGCAATGTCTGCCCTTAGAGGAACTGGGAAAACTTTATATTCTGGAGTGGCCGCAGTCTCTCTGAGTATCCTTGGTGTTTTTGTTCCTTCGCTATACCCTGAGCAGCAGTCAGTGTGTCATTTTGTATAGGGTCCTACTTAGGGGGTTTATACAGACCCTCTTCTATTTTAACTGGGTTTACCTTCACCTGCCCACAATCTTGCTTGTCTCTAGCCCACACTGCTGGGAACTGTTGACAAGGTAACCCATAGACACCATCCTGGCTTCAGTCTCTAATGATCGGGGCAGCTGCGCCTATGCTAGCCAGGCCGTGTATTCTGTTGGTTGTGCGCGTTCACTGCCCCTGACTCATCCACATTATTTCTCTCTTTCCCGAATCTACAAAAGCTCCTGCTTCCCTTAGGATGTCTATTCCAAGGATCGTGCCCTCATTATTTGGACATACCCAGAAATACACTGGAAGCTGCACTCCCCCGATTTCTAGTACCTGCAATTCGCTTCTTTCTGCGTTTACTGTTTTCCCTCCTACACCCCTGATATAACTGGCCTGTCCGGTTGCTGGTAAGGGTAAGTTTGTTATCGATACCGATGCCCCTGTGTCCATTAACATTTTGCATTTCCAACCCCTAACAATGCCGTTGTGTACATCCGCGGGTCACCAGCGCTGACAGGGCAGCCCGCTGCCACATCTTTTTCTGTCCTAAGAGGCACCGTTACTAGCTCTTTTATCTGATCGACAGTCAGACCGGTTGCTGATGGGGTGAGTGACTGGGTGTCTGCCGTGACCTTCGCCTGGGTTTCCCCCCCTCCCTTTTGGACACCGGCTCCAGCCATGCCCCGACAGAGCACAGCTGTAGCATATCAACTCCTTCACTGCCTTATACTTGGTCCGGCAGTCCTCTGCTTTGTGCGCTGGCTGCCGGCAAGCAAAACAAGTCCTCCGGGACATCACAGCAGCTGCATCCACTATACCCACTTTACGATTTCTCTTGCCTTTTCTATGGTCTATCTCACTGGCCCACAAAACTATCTCAGAGTAGTTGGACCCTACCATTATGCCTGAATCTAAAACTTCCCGGTGGGCTGAGCTCAGGCCTTGCTTCAGCATTTTTAGGAAGACTGGGTCGTCCCTCCCTGGGTTATCCAACCCTGAATACTCGTACACTCGGTATTTACGTTCTGCATAATCCATGCTGTCTCGTCAGCCCTCTGGGTCACTACCATTATCGTTCCCCAGCTGCACTCACCTCCCCCCAGCCGCTGCCTCACTTCCCCTTTAAAAGAACGATATCTTTCTTCATCACTGGTGCTCCCGGTAGCTGTCCATGTTCCATCCTGCACCCTCTGGGCCATCCTGTCCTACATATTCCTCGGGCACTTGGCTTTCACTAACACATGTACATCTTTAGGGTGCATCTGGTGAATTTCAAACATTTCCTCGAGTTTGCGCTAGAACTCTGAATTCCCACGGGCGACTTTAAGTGAGGGCAACTTGGACAAAATTCTCTGTTTCTCCCCGGGAGTGAAGGGCTTATGAATAGTCATAATCAAGGTCAAGGGCTGGCTCGGATCATCAGAGATCTCATCCTGATGCTGCCTGACTTCAATAGGTGCCATTCTGGTTGATCTCTCTGGGTAAAACCTCTCCCTGAGATATCTCCATACTAATTCCCACACTACGCAAAATATAAAACCGCAGGGTATGTATTCCACAATCTGCCAATTTCGAGCACCCAAACTCATGATGCCTGCTATATTCCCTCGCATCACACTTGCAATCGGATACACTAAAATGCAGCTCCCCGAACGAGAATACACGCCCCCACTCTGGCGTCTCGAACCGTACCGTTGGTTACCACCTTTCACAACTGGTGGTTCAAGTCTCACCAAGTTAACATGCAAAGGTTCCTCACTTATATAAACACACATGCACACGCACACACTACTTTAATATATACCAATTCAGCTCTCCACTTTCGTCAAACCTCGTGTTCCCGTGTGTCCGCCGACCGAACAGATCCAATGTGAGTGTTATTTTAGAAAAATACTCGCCAACTTAGACTGCTAGGAACGTCGGCCACATGACAGATCACAAAGTATCCCACTCCTGACACCAAATGTTGTATCGTGGGTGAAATCACCGGACAGACAGAGTCAATAGTAGATACAAAGCAGCTTCTTTATTCAACACAACAAGGTACAGCAGGCATCTTACGGACGGAGACGCTTTCCGTAGAAAGGTCTGCTAGCTCAATGTGGGCTCGATATTTATATACTTTATACTTTATTGTCGCCGAACAATTGGTGCTAGAACGTACAATCATCACAGCGATATTTGTTTCTGCGCTTCACACTCCCTGGATTACAAATATTAAATATTACAAATAGTTAAAATTTGTAAATATTAAAAATTTAAATTATAAAACATAAATAGAAAGTAGAAAATGGGAAGTAAGGTAGTGCAAAAAAACCGAGAGGCAGGTCCAGATATTTGGAGGGTACCGCCCAGATCCGGGTCAGGATCCGTTCAGCAGTCTTATCACAGTTGGAAAGAAGCTGTTCCCAAATCTGGCCGTACGAGTCTTCAAGCTCCTGAGCCTTCTCCCGGAGGGAAGAGGAACGAAAAGTGTGTTGGCTGGGTGGGTCGTGTCCTTGATTAACCTGGCAGCACGGCTCCAACAGCGTGCGGTATAAAGTGAGTCCACGGACAGAAGACTGGTTTGTGTGATGTGCTGCGCTGTGTTCACAATCTTCTGCAGCTTCTTTCGGTCTTGGACAGGACAACTTCCATACCAGGTTGTGATGCACCCTGGAAGAATGCTTTCTACGGTGCATCTATAAAAATTCATGAGGGTTTTAGGGGACAGGCCAAATTTCTTTAGTTTTCTCAGGAAGTAAAGGCGCTGGTGGGCCTTCTTGGCAGTGAACTCTGCTTGGTTGGACCAAGTCAGGTCATTTGTGATATTGACCCCGAGGAACTTAAAGCTTAAATATGCTAAACACAAAGGCAATCGCTACTTGAAAAGTTGCAGGCAATGCATAGGCAATGCTTCCTTTTGAAGGTACATACAAAATATCACACCATCTTTTCCTTCTGACGCCAATATATTTGGGTTGGTATCCACAGCCTTTAGGATTTAATTGGCTTTTTGCGTGCTAACATAGAAGACAATTAATATTCATAATGTGTAGATAATACTGTCTTCAATGCTACAACATTCGGTCAAACTATGGCGCTAAAAGCATCTGGTATGTACACCTTTTAGGAAGCCCATTGTGGTGGACTCAATCCACAGTCCTTTGTCAAACAGTTAAAATAGAAATCTGGTGGCCAAAGGCATTTAAGTGTAAACATATCATCTACCCAAAAAAAAACTCACTGTAACAGCATTAATACTTTTCATAGGCACTTTACATGTCGGGACAGTGATGGTGAAAGGGGGAGGGAAAGAAGACATGGGGAGGAGTGGTCTCAAGATCCTCAGGTGTTCCTCCCGATGGGATAAAGCACAAAGAGGGGAAATATCAAAGAGAGATGAGAATGGAACTGTGATTGTCATGAGAGATTTAATCAGAAGCAGATTAGGGTAGCGCTGCATCGAGTACCTTTGCTCTGTGAGCTGCAACAACCACGATCTGCTGGTGACAACCCATTCCAATTGAGTTTCCCATTCACATACCGACATATCGGTCCCTTACAGCTGTCTTAACCGGTGGTGGGGTGGTAATGGGACAAGCTCCCACTTCCCATCAAATGCTGACAATGGTGTGCACCTCAAATTGCCTCTGTCAATCAAGTCCAGCCCCTGGCTTTTACATATGGCTTCGCTACTACACCCGATGAACTGTTTCCAGTGACAGGGGAAGGTGCAACTGGTTTTACTGGCGTCATATAACGAACCGCTATGGGCAGATGGGGCTCCTCCGCCATACTTGGCAGCTCAAGTGGAAGAAAAATTCTGATCTCAAACCTCCGCTAGCCTCTGGCTAGACCCATTCATGGGGAAGACTTCGGGAGTAAACCTTGAGGAACAATCCGGAGCTGGATTCCCTGTCGGTTCTGTGTTCAGTGCAGACTGGCAATCCTGCAACACCGCTGGTGCCTGACTGCATCGGTCTCTGCCGTTGCTTTGGATTCATCAGCTGTGTGGAGAGCAGGGGCCCCTGCATGGGCAACTGCTTGCTTTACATATCACACTTCCCTGATTTACATATCGACTTCAACACTGGGGTGCAATATCCAAGGTCGACCTTGACCAGCGGAGGGCCATCACTAACATGTCTGTACACGGCCTCCCCTCCCGCTACAGTGAGGCCGGGTACAGGTTGAACAAGCAACGCCTCATATTTTGACAGTGTAGCCTCCAATCTCGATGGCATGAACATTGATTTCTCCAAATTCAAGAATAACTACCTCCTGTTTCCACAACCCACCCCCACTTTTCTTCTGACTTTTCCCCCATTCTGATGGCCAATTAACCCCTTCACCTCTCCTCACGCACCCTGACCTGCTCATCATCTCTCTCTGGTTCTCCACCTCCTCCGTGTCATCCCATGGCCCAACATTCTCTCCTATTAGATTTCTTTCTCTTCGTCTCTTTGCCTTTTCTGCCTGTCACCCATCATTATCCCTCCACAAACCACACGTTCCCCACCTCTCACTTGTCCCCCTCCCCCTCCCCAACCACCTTATTCTGGTTTTTGTCCCTTTCTTTCTAATCCCGATGAAGGTTCTCAGCCCGAAATGTCGAATGTTTGTTGAGTTCCTCCAGCATTTTCTGTGTGCTTGCTTCAGTCTCTGTATTGATTAAGCTAATCAAACTGGTACAGTGGAAGAGGAATTTGTGGATTGGCCAGAGACAGTTTCTTACAGCAGTATTTTACCCACGAACGGGCCATTTCAGATGTAATCTGTGTAATGAGGTGGGATTATAGAGAGATCTTGTGGTGAAGGATCCCTGATGTGGGAGAACTCCAGACCACAGATTGAGGGTGAACACCAGGTCAAAACCAGTGTCCTCAACCTAAATAAAGACAATTACAGAGACGTGACAGTGGAGTTGTCTGGGGCAGATGGGGTTAATAGGCTCAGGGACAGGTCAGTAATGAGCAGTGGCAGATGTTTAAGGAGACTGTTTGTAACACTCAGCAGACATTGATCCCAATTAGACAGAGGGATCACAGAGAGCAAAGAACATTCTGTAGTCAAAGGAGGCAGACAAGAGGATCAGGATTTTTCCAGGAACAGTGATGAGACAAAATCTAAAACCAACAAGGAAAAAGCATAGAGGTTAACTCCAATAATTTGCATTAGTGTTCACAGTGGGGGCACAGCAAACATCCCACAGATATCTCATGGTGACATTTCAACATTGTGCCATAATGTGTAACAATCATCATCACGAGGGAAAAACTAATAGGACTAAAAGCAAACATTACTTGGTCCCAAAGACCTGCACCGGAGTCTTTCACAGGAAGTCTAGAGAGAAAGTAGAAACATTGAAGTCTGTCAAAACTCACTGTTACAGAAAGGTCCCAGTGGAGTTGAAAGCCATTGTTGAAGAAGGGTGGAAGATGAAAAGCAGGTAACTGTAGTCCAGTTAAGTTCACTACAGGCACTGGACTCTATAATCTATGAAGAAATAATGTCATTTAGAAAAGTTTAATGTCATTGAAATAAGTCACCAGGGTTTACATTCCAATTCACACAGCACAGAAACGAGCCCTTCAGCTCAAATGGTCCACGCTGACCAAAGTTCCCATCTGAGCTCGTGGTCTGTAACCCCCTCACCACCACATTATGATCAAGGTTATCCTCCTCCTTGTCCCATTTCTTTCCATTCGACCCATATCCTTCAAAACCTTTCCTTTTCATCTACCTGCCCAAGTGCCTTTTTAATGTACCTGACTCAACCACTCCCCATAGCAGCTCATTCCATTTACTGACCAGTCTGTGTGTGGAAAAGTTGCCCTTCAGGTCCTTATTAAATCTCATCTTAAACCAATGCCCTCCATTTCTTGATTCCCCAACACTGGCAAAAAGACCGTTCTCTTTGACCTACCCCTGGTCCTTCATGAATTTATACGCCTCTGCAATATCAGCACTCATTCTCCAGCATTCCAGGGAAAATTGTCTAAAATCCTTTCCACAAATCTCCTCTGCACTCTTTCCAGCTTAATGCTGTCTGTCATATGGCAGGGTGACTAAAACAGATCATTCTGGTCGCCAGTAAATCTTCTCAGCACCAGGGTGGGTAAGTTCAATTGTTTAATAAAGGCACACTTCAGTAAAAACACTGACACTGTATACCAAGCACACTTGAGCTGCCAGAGCACAGCATCGGCCAGTGAGGACACGGACCAGGACAACACCTGGCTCTCTACTACAAAGTTCAAAGCTGAAAGTAAATGTATTATCAAAATACATTTCTGTCACCGTATACGACCCTGAGATTAGTTTTCTTGTGGGCATACTACCAGTTTGTTAGAGCGGTAGGGGAGGATGAAACTAATTTGGCGGGGGTGGGTTGTAGAAACCAGAGTGGAGGCACTCAGGATAGGAGGGAAGGTAAAAAAGCAAAGATAGCATGCAATTACACTGTCAGATGATAGGACATCACCACAGCCAGCAGGGTGAGTATCAGTGCATTCATTTCATTTCAAGCGGTCTCAAATATGAGAGCAGGGATGTGATGCTGAGGCTTTATAAGGCACTGGTGAGACCTCACCTTGACGACAGTGAACAATTCTGGGCTCCTTATCTGGAAAAGATGTGGTGGCATTGGAGAGGGTTCAGAGGAGGTTCATAAGGATGATTCCAGGATTGAGAGTGTTATCCTATGAGGAATGTTTGATAGCTCTGGGTCTGTACTCGCTGGAATTCAGAAGGATGAGGGAGGATCTCATTGAAACCTTTCAAATGTTGAATGGACTAGACAGAGTAGATGTGGAAAAGATGTTTCCCATTTCCCATGGTGAGGGAGTCTCAGACAAGTGGGCGCAGCCTCAGGGTAGAGGGGCGCCCATTTAAAACAGAGATGCAGAGAAATTTCTTTAGCCAGAGTGTGATGAGTGCGCATGCAGCCTGTTACAGCCGTTCCAACTAGTTTTCTTACTTTTTTTTAAACTTACATTACTTGTTGTATTTTTTTTCTCACGGTATTATGTTGAAGCTGTACCCTCTCTAACATGCGGGTGGAGAGAGTTTTATTTGGGTTATTAGCGCTGGAAATAGTTACATTCGGACACGTCTCATTAGCAGGGCAGCAGTATGGTCGCATTGTTTATTCCAGGGACCAGCTGATTGCGCTCATGCCGACCAGTTTAGCAAACACATCGGCGGACATCCCTGCTGAAATCTGGAGGAAAACACACAGAGGATGCAGAGGGGTATCACAAAGGCGAGGAAAGAGGACCAGGTCGAGACAACAGACACTTATGGAGGAGAGGAATTCGGTGGGTAATAAACTGGACGAGTTGATGGCGCTAGCCAGGAGTCAGAGAACATTTTGGGAGAGCAGTGTTATGTGTTTTACTGAAACGTGGATGCACGAGGACATACCCAACCAAAACTTTTCCATGGAGGGCTTCCAGGCCGTTTGGTTGACTGGAAGTGCACTGAGAGCGGCAAGCGTCAAGGAGTTGGGGGCTTGCTGTTGTGGTTAACAACGGATGGTGCAATCCTGGTCATATTACGATCGAGGAACATGTTTGTAGCCGGGATATTGAACTTCTGCTGTTGGACTCCAGCGATATTCCACCGCGATACAACACTGGACATCATGGGAGTTTGTTCCTGCCTGTGGCCATCGAACTTTGCAGCTCTTCCCGTGGAGGGTCAGACACCCTGAGCCAATAGGCTGGTCCTGGACTTATTTCCATCTGGCATAGTTTGCATACTGTTGTTTGATTGTTTGTGGTTTTTGTATTGCTATATTTATGTTCTATTCTTGGTTGGTGCAGCTGTAACGAAACCCATTTTCCCTCGGGATCAATAAAGTGTGTTGTATCTATCTATGAATTTGTGGAATTTATTACTAGAGGCAGCTGTGGGGGCCAGGTCGTTGGGTGTATTTAAGGCAGAGCTGGATAGTTTCCTGATTGGATGGGACATCAAAGGCTTCGGGGAAAAGGCCAAGCAGTGAGGCTGAGGAGGAGAAACAAGGGTCAGCCATGATTGAATGGTGTGGCAGACTCGATGGGCCAAATGGCCTAATTCTGCTGCTATGTCTTATGCTCTTACTCAGTAAATCCAAGAATCACAACATAATCAATGAAACACCGCACCCAACCCAGTAACCAAATAACCAATGTGTAAACAACAACAAGGTGTGCAAATACAAGACAGAAAATAACAATAATCATAAAGAAATGAGAAATAAATAGAGAACATAAGATGCAGAAGTCGTGAAAGTGAGTCCATAGATTGTGGGAAACAGTTCAGTGATGAGTTAAGTGAAGTTAAATGGAGTTATCTCCACTGGTTCTGGTTTAAGGTGACACTGGTGAATCTCCTTTTCTAGTAAATGAATAGCCTGTAACTTCCCTTTGGACTTGGAGGCAATTTGATGTGGCAGAACAGAGGTGAGGCAGCGGACCCATCACTGAGAGTGAGGAAGACACGAAGCTCGGTTGATTTAAACGCCGGGCCCAAATGGAAAAGTCAGGTACAGGCCAAATGGAGGCAGCGGGGACCAGGCCCCAGATCGTATCGAAGCATCTGAACCCAGTGTTTGGATGATGATTTCGGTGCCAGGCCAGATTGAAATGGTCAGTGTGTTGGGCCTGAGGCCAGGGACCAGCCGGTTCAGCTCGTTGCTCCTTTCTGTGCTGAACTAAGCATCTGTGGACGGACTCTCTGAGGATTTCAGTTCAAAATGCTACAGTATTTGCTTGCGTTTATTGTTTGCATGATTAATTTTCCATTCTGCACATTGGGAGTTTGATAGTCTTCTTGCTTTATTAGTGGGTTCTTTTGGTTTTCTTTGTTTTATGACAGCCTGTTTGGAATGAACCTCAAGTTTGTAGAATATAAACATATTTTGAGAATAAATGTACTTTGAACTTTGGTTCAAAAACCTGATGGTTGAGGGTTAAAATAAGGTCAAACATTTAACAAAACTCAAAACTGATGATCTTTTAATTACAGGCCAGGATGCAGAAGAGTGGAAAATGACAAATATTCTTCCCCTTTTTAAGAACTTCAATCGGGACAAGACAGGAAACTATACCCTGGTGACTCTTACATTAGTGGTAGGGTTATTTTTGGAAATGATTTTTAACAATAGGATCAACTTGTATCTGAGAAAGCATAAACACTTTCAGAGTAGCGAAAATATCTTTGCATGGGCAACGTCAAGTCTTGCAAACTTGATTGAATTTTTAAAGTGAGAAATTCAATCGCTAAGGGCCGGGTAGTGGATATAGAACATGTGGACTCTGGTGAAGCTTTCAACAAAGGCCCTGATCGAAAGCAAGAAGGCACACAGGCTGAATAGATATTTGGTAGAATATATTCAAAGTGCAGCTTGGTCAGAGAACACAAAAGGTAATGATTGAGGGGTGTGATTCTGACTGGAGACCTGTGAACAGTGGTACCCCACAAAGATCATTGTTGAGAACTCTTTCCTAATGAAGGGTCTCGGCCTGAAACGTCGACTGTACCTCTTCCTAGAGATGCTTCCTGGCCTGCTGCATTCACCAGCAACTTTGATGTGTCTGCTCTTTGTGAAGTGATTAGGATGAAAATGAAGCTGGGCTGATTTGTAGGTCTGCAGAGACACAGAAATTAGTGGAGTTGTGGATACAGTGCAAGGTTCACACAGGATAGACATAGACATACTTTATTGATCCCGAGGGAAATTGTGTTTCGTTACAGCTGCGCCAACCAAGAATAGAGCAGAAATATAGAAATACAAAAACAAGAAACAATCAAACAACAATATGCAAACTATGCCAGATGGAAATAAGTCCAGGACCAGCCTATTGGCTCACGGTGTCTGACCCTTCACGGGAGGAGCTGCAAAGTTCAATGGCCACAGTCAGGAACAACCTCCCATGACGCCCAGTTGTATCACGGTGAAATATGGCTGCAGTCCAACAGCAAAAAGTTCAATATCCGGGCTACAGACACGTTCCTCGATCGCAATATGACCAGGATTGCACCATCCGTTGTTAACCAGAACAGCAAGCCCCCAAGTCTTTTATGCTTACCGCTCTCAGTGCACTTCCGGTCAGCCCGAACGGTCTGGAAGCCCTCCATGGAAAAGTTTTGGTCGGGAATGTCCACGTGCAGTCCAAGTGGAGAACTCCTCTTCTCCATAAGCCTCTGTTGTCCCGACCCGGTCCTCTTTCCTCATTCAGGATTCAGCAGAATATAGACCAGCTGTAAATGTGGAGAGAGAAATGGCAGATGAGCCAAAGAACTTTTGGGAAGTCAGATTTCAGAGGTTTTCTTTGGAATTCCTCTCCCTGTTGGAGCAGTTCGAATGGCATTTATGGCAATGGCAAGCTCCACCTTAAGGTGTGGGAGATCAGGGAGTCAGTCAGTGTCCCCGACAACTTTGCATCAGGGAAATGCACCATCTGCAGCTCCTGACTGACCGTGTGAAGGACACTGAGCTGGAGATGGACAGATCTAGTGTTTCCAGGATGCTGAGACCACAGATTTGGTGAGTTCGTCACACCTGAAGTCAGGCCGCAGATAGTTTAGTGACCACCATGACTGGAAAGGGGAAGGGACAGACAGTGCAGTGTCTCCCTGTGGCTGTACACTCCTTTGGATATCCCTGAGAGCATGACAAACCAGAGCACAGCAGCCCGTCAGGTCGGTGGTACTGACGGCCCGGTTTGATGCTCTGCGTGAGGAACGGACAAGCAGAGCAGTAATGACAGCACTCTCACAGTACAGGGGACATGCAGGAGATTCTGTGACAGCAATAGAGATGCCAGGATAATGTGTCCCCTCCTGGGTACCAGGGTCAGGTATGTCTGAGGTATGCAGGATTTCCAAAAGAGAGACTTGCCAGTAGAGTCGGTGGTAAGGAAGCCAAATGCAATGTTAGCATTCATTTCCAGAGGACTACTGCACAGAAGCAAGGATGTAATGCTGAGGATTGATGAGGCATTGGCTCAATCACACTTGGAGTATTGTGAACTGTTTTGGACCCCTTATCTAAAAAAGTATGTACTAGCATTGGAAAGGGTCCCGAGGAGGTTCACAAGAATGATCCCAGCAATGAAAGGGTTAATGCACGAGGATGTTTGATGGCTCTGGGCCTGTCTGTACTCACTGGAGTTTAGAAGAAAGAGGGGATCTCATTGAAACCTATCAAATATTGAAAGGCCAAGATAGAGTGGACGTGGAGAGGATGTTTCTGATAGTGGGGCACCTACAACCACAGCGCACATCCTCAGAATACTAGGGCATCCTGTTAGAACAAAGATATGGAGTAATTTCCTTTGTAAAGGGTAGTGAATCTGAGCACCCTTCAAATTCCTGGGAAACGCCAGGACCAGCCGCCGCTGATGGCTACGACGGCTGGCCATCAGGACAGCCTTCTGTATGTCTGGGACAAGCAGTCGGGACGCCGCTTTTTGGTCAACACCGGAGCGGAGATCAGCGTCTTACCTCCAACGAGTTACGACACCCGCAACAGAGAACAGGGACCCACCCTGAGGGCCCCAAATGGCAGCACAATACGAACCTACGGCACCCACACGGTGCGGCTGCAGTTCAGCTCCAGCCGGTTCACGTGGGACTTCACACTGGCCGCCGTGGCCCAACCACTCCTGGGGGCGGATTTTCTGCAAGCCCACAGCCTGCTAGACGACCTGCAAGGGAAGCGACTAGTCCACGCCAAGACTTTTCAAGCGTTCTCCCTGGGTGAAGCAAAGTTGCCAGCCCCACACCTGGACTCCATCACGCTGTCGGACGACGAATTCACCGGGGTCCTGGCGGATTTCCCATCAGTTCTGACACCGCAGTTCACGGCAGCCATACCCAGACACGGAGTACAACACCACATCCCGACCCAGGGACCACCCCTCCACGTCCGTGCTCGAAGGCTTTCTCCGGACAAGCTCCGACTGGAGAAGGAGGAGTTCAAGAAGATGGAGGAATTAGGGATCATACGACGGTCCGACAGCCCATGGGCCTCCCCCCTGCACATAATGCGCAAGGCAATGGGGGCGCGTGGGGGGGGGGGGGGCGGCTGGAGACCATGCGGTGACTCCCTCAGACTGAATGAGGCTACAACGCCAGACCGCTACCCTGTGCCGCACATTCAAGAATTCGCAGGAGACCTACACGGCGCAACGATCTTTTCCAAGGTAGACCTCATCCGGGGATACCATCAAATCCCGGTACATCCGGACGACATTCCCAAAACAGCACTCATCACCCCGTTTGGACTTCTCGAATTCCTCCGAATGCCGTTCGGTCTAAAGAATGCCGCACAGACGTTCCAGTGGCTATTGGACGCGGTGGGATGCGACCTGGACTTTGCGTTCATCTATTTGGACGACATCCTCATAGCCAGCAGTAGTCGTCAGGAGCATCTGTCCCACCTCCGCCCGCTCTACTCCCGCCTGAGCGAATTCGGCCTTACAATCAACCCAGCCAAATGCCAGTTCGGACTCGACACCATCGACTTCCTGGGCCACAAGATTACTAAAGACAGAGCAACCCCGCTGCCCGCCAAGATAGACGCGGTCCGCCACTTCCCCCGACCCAACACAATCAAAGGCCTGCAGGAATTCGTGGGTATGGTGAATTTCTACCACCGTTTCCTCCCCTCAGCAGCCCGAATCATGCGCCCCCTGTTCACCCAGATGTCGGGTAAGGGCAAGGACGTTACCTGGGACGAAGAGGTCGCAGCCGCTTTCGTTAAAACCAAAGAAGCCTTGGCAAACGCCGCGATGCTAGTGCACCCCAGAACGGACGTTCCTACTGCCTTCATGGTGGACGCATCCAACATAGCAGTCGGTGGAGTGCTGGAACAACTCATCGAGGGTCGCTGGCAAGCCCTGGCGTTCATCAGCAAACACCTACGACCACCCGAACTCAAATACAGCGCTTTCGACCGGGAGCTATTGGTACTATACCTGGCAATCCGGCATTTCAGGTACTTCCTAGAAGATAGGCCCTTCACCGCGTTCACTGACCACAAACCGCTTACCTTTGCGTTCACTAAGGTGTCCGACCCCTGGTCGTCCCGCCAGCAGCGACATTTGTCCTACATCTCCGAGTACACGACTGACATCCGGCATGTCTCGGGAAAGGACAACGTCGTGGTGGACGCACTATCCAGACCTACCATACAAGTCCTCACCCGGGGGTGGAATATGCAGCGCTGGCAGAGGCACAGCAGGCAGACGATGAGATCCCTCGTTACAGTACTGCAGTCTCCGGTTTGCAGCTCCAAGATCTCCCCGTAGGCCCAGGTAAGAGGACCCGACTGTGTGACTTAGCTACCGGCCAACCCCGCCCCGTCGTCCCAGCAGCCTGGCGCCGGCGGGATTTCGAATCCATTCACAACTTAGCGCACCCCTCCATCAGGACAACCGTCCGGCTGGTCGCCAACATGTTCATGTGGCATGGGCTGCGTAAACAGGTCAGTGAATGGGCCAAAACGTGCATGCAGTGCCAAACGGCCAAGGTGCAGCGGCATACCAAGGCTCCGCCGCAGCAGTTCGAACCCACCCGCCGGAGGTTTGACCACATTCATGTGGATATCGCGGGGCCCCTGCCAGTGTCGTGAGGAGCGCAGTACCTCCTAACTATGGTAGACCGGTTCACCAGATGGCCAGATGCAGTCCCGCTCACCGACACCACCTCCGAATCCTGCGCCCGAGCACTGATCGCAACCTGGGTAGCCCGCTTCGGGGTACCGGCCCATATTACCTCCGACTGGGGCGCCCAGTCCACCTTCAGCCTGTGGTCAGCTATGGCCAGCCTTTTAGGATCACAGCTACACCACACAACTGTCTACCACCCACAGTCGAACGGACTAGTGGAGCGTTTCCACCGTTACCTGAAGTCGGCTCTCATGGCCCGCCTTGAGGGGCCTAACTGGGTGGACGAGCTTCCCTGGGTCCTGCTCGGAATCCGCACGGCGCCCAAGGAGGATCTGTACACCTCGTCTGCCGAGTTGGTGTACGGCGCACCCCTGGTAGTCCCAGGAGATTTCATACCAGCACCAAGGGGGCAAGAAGAAGAACCCACAGCAGTCCTGGACAGACTACGTGAGAGGCTCGGTAACCTGGCCCCCATACCCACTTCACAGCACGGACAGAGCCCGACCTGCGTACCCAAAGACCTGCAGAAGTGTAAGTTTCTTTTTGTACGACGTGGCGGACACCGGGCACCGCTACAGCGGCCCTACGAGAGGCCGTTTAAGGTGATCAGGAACAACGGCTCCACGTTCGTGCTGGACATTGGGGGGAGAGAGGAGGTTTCCATGGTGGACCGACTCAAACCGACCCATGTGGACTTGGCGCAGCCGGTCCAGGCTCAGGCACTGCGGCTCAGGGGCAGACCTCCCAAACAGAGGCCGATCCAGACTGTGGACATTGGGGGAGGTATCGCCGGTTCTGGCGGGGGGTGGGATTATGTGGCGACCCACTTTCTAGCACACACGAACCGGCTCACGAAACAGCGCGCACAGGGAGAGGGGCCGGCCGCAAAATGGGCTCCCAGTACTTAGCCTTGCGGTACCCCACTAAGTCGCTGTTGTACGTCCTTCCCGATGACAGCAGTGGAAGAGAGCATGAGATGGCTGAAGGATGTTGTTGATGATGGATGCAGCTTTCTTGTAGAAGTGCTTCTTGTAAATGTACTGAATGATGGGGAGGGCTTTGCCTGTGATGAACTGAGATGTATCCACGAGTTAGAAACATAGAAAACCTACAGCACAGTAGAGGCCCTTCAGCCCACGATACTGTGCCAAACCTGTACTTATTTTAGAAATTACTGGGATTACTACCATCTGTAATCAATCCCCATCTTTCCTCGTGTAGGTTCTTATAAATTCAGGGTGTTCATTGGAAATTCTGTCGGCTGAGTGACTCTGGTCACTCTTAACATTCGACTGATCATCTGCCACCAACATGGACTGAACTGCTTTCCTATTGAGCCGGACATCTTCAGAACTCCTAATCGTGGGGCTCCGTGAGTGTGTGAAGAAATGAGATTATTGCAGAGAGTATCAGCCCACAGTGTTTAAGGTCTCCTCAGCGGACAAGTCTAGTGACCACTTGTCGCGTTCCCTCGTTCACTAAGGATATCCTTCTTTCAGCACGGGCCCCTACCTGCAGGCAGAAGAACGGAGTCATTTGGATCTCCTTTTCTCAGAGGCACTAGAGGTAAAATCTATTAACGAGAGAGGATTCAAAATTCATCGCACATTTATGATCAAAGAAGGTATAAATTATACACCTTGAGATTTGTTTGCTCATAAGCAGCCACAAGTCAAGAAACTCGAATAATTCAATTTTAAACAGACCAAAATCCAATGTGCAGAGAAAGAGAGCGAAAGAAACACACATCGTGTAAGCAAGAGCAGCAAGCTAACAGCATTCCGAACCAGACTGGATAACAGATCCGCTCCCGGAGCATCCGGAGTCGGTCCAAAGACTCGGTCCCCGGTTTGTACACCAACGAAGCAGAAAAGCACAACAGCAGGATCAGCCGCGAACAATTTAATTATGTTATTTATTCAATTACATCAACAGGCTGAGAAGTTAACGAGACCTCTGGATTCATTAAATTAAATCACCTAGGTGTGAATAAAACCATAGTAAGTTGCAAAATACCGACAGGAGGAAATAGTGTCCTTTGGCTCATTTCGGCTCTCTGTTGTTCGACCCATTGATGTTTGTCCCGAAGAACAGCCCACAGACAAAGAGAGAGAACGCAGACGAGACACAATGGAAGATAAACAGAATGTGTGACAGCAGGGCTACTGAAATGGTGTTGATTAGATAATGCAAAACACATTCATTGCTGACATGCCTGGAACGAGGTCTCCGAATGGGTCGCAGCACAGAGATAAGGACAGGATGGGACCGGGGGTAGGAAACACGGAAAAGAAAAACAGAGAGACGCAGGCAGAGAGATAGGCGCGAAATAAATCATTGGAGAGCAGTTATTAAGGGAAACGATGTGATGTCAGCAGAACACCGATAAGTAAAGAAAAAAGATTGGAAACGTCCACAACGGAGCAGCGCAACACCACGTTCAGCCAAAAACAGAGTGGCGCAGCACGAGTGTGTTGGGCCTCTAGTCATCCGTTCGGTCGAAACCATCGGTCCCTCCATGACTTCCTGGTCCACACGTCCTTCCCCACGGATCTCCCAGCTGGCACTTATCCCTGTAAGCACAAGTGCTACACCTGTCCCTCCACCTCCTCTCTTGTCACCATTCAGGGCCCCAAACACTACGTCCAAGTGAGGCAACATTTCACTTGTAGTCTGTTGGGGTCATCTATTGCATGCGGTGCTCCCGGTGCGGCCTCCTCTACATCGGTGAAGCCGACGCAAATTGGGGGACCGCTTCGTCGAGCACCTCCGCTCCGTCCGCCAGAACAGACAGGATCACCCAGTAGCCACCCACTTCAACTCTGCTTCCCATTCCCTTTCAGATATGTCCATACATGGCCTCCTCTACTGCCATGATGAGGCTAAACTCAGGTTGGAGGAGCAACACCTCATATACCGTCTAGGTAGTCTCCAGCCCCTTGGTATGAACATAGAATTCTCCAACTTCCGGTAATTCCCTCCCGCTCCATTCCCCTATCCCTATGTCACTCTGCCCCCCTCCCCCAGCTGCCTGCCCTTTCCCTCATGGTCCCGCCTCCTTCTACTACCCATTGTATTTTCCCCTATTCTTTCTTCACCTTTCCTGCCTATCACCTCCCTGCCTCTCTTCCCCCACGCCTTTATCTTTCCCCTTACTGGTTTTTCACCTGGAACCTACCAGCCTTTTCCTTCCCACCCTCCCCCCACCTTCTTTATAGGGCCTCTGCCCTTTCCCCGTACTGTCCTGACGAAGGGTTCCGGCCCGAAACGTCAACTCATCGTTTCCACGGATGCTGCCCGGCCTGCTGAATTCCTCCAGCGTGTTGTGAGTGTTGCTTTGACCCCAGTATCTGCAGATTATTTTGTGTTTACCATCTATGACTTGTCTAATTTACCGAGGATTCGAGAATCGAAACTTCTGCGCACTCTGTAAACGGACTGAAGCGTTGAATGCAGGTGATATTCAGCAGCATTTTGGCTGAGATGGTGAGTTCCGGTGTAAACCGAGACTGGATAGAGTGCGGTTGTATCCATGGAGTGCTGGAGGTGACGGAGATCTTTGAAGGTCATATCAAATTAGCCAGGGCCTATCTGAATGCTGGTAAAATGTCCTGACGTGTGTAAACCTAGACAGCATCAGATTAGGAATTTCATGAAGACGGTGTTTGGAAACTGGAACCCATGCCGGAGGCAGATACACGCAGAACATTAGAGAATTGTCTGGGCAAGCACCTCAACCAGCAAGGCACTGAAGGCGATAAATCAGTTCGTAAGTGAGTTGATTTTTTTTTTACTCTGGTGAGATTGGTTCTTGATTGTCAGCATGGACGTGATGGGTCGAAAGGCCTGTTTCGGGGTGGCATGAGTCTGTGATTCTATCTTACATTTGTTAATCACAATAACGGTGGGTTTAATTTAATCGTGCACTGGACAGAGGGTGTGGAGAGGGATCCCACAGGGATAGGCAGATTGAGTGGTGTGTAGAATGACACACTCAGGGTAAACACATCATCTGACAGGTTTGGATACGTTTTAGTTTGTTGTGGGAGTCTGGGTTACAGTGAAAACAGGAAGCTGCGCTGGTCGGTTCATCGAGAGAATGAGAAAGATAGGAAATCCACCCTTGATCGACTGGCCAAGAGTGCATAATAATTATATACTCAATCATGGATATAAACAATTTAGGGAACTCGTGCGCGATCTAGCAGGGTTTGACCAGTCGGCCGAAAGAAGTCTGCGCAGGTCGGGTTCTATGAAGAGTTTATGATAGTTTCGATGAAAGATGAAAACTCTGCTAACTGCGATGGTTGGAAATAAGACCTGCGTCAATTTTCCGTAAGAGCGCTATGTTCACCATTTTATCACCATTGTGCCATCATTCTGCAGGAGGCTTGGGTCCTGAATCGTCTCCAGGGGTGCATGACTGTGGCTCGAGCTGCTTTCTGAATCTGGTCGCTCTGATTCCTCACTGTGCTGCAGTTCCTGTTATGTCCAGTTGATGGCGATATATTCCAGTATGGAGACGCAAAACTTCCAGTAATTGGCACGGAATCGGACTGAAGTGAGAATGATCTCTTCAAAATTCGAAGAGCTACACATCGTTTCCGCCCTGTCGCATTACTTTTCAACAAGACGGAGTTGAGTTCGAACGAGAGTACTTCCTTTCGCTAATCCTTGAACACAATGGTGACTGAATCACTGGAGGAAACAGACACCTCTGTGGGAAGGACAATGACTCCAATATTACACTCAACAAACAACAAGGTAATACTATCCACCGTCTTGTGATTGTATATGTGCTTGAAATGACACATCAACAGTAATTCCTCGTTAGTATAGTGGTTAGTATCCCCGCCTGTCACCGGGGTTCAATGCCCCGACGGGGAGACGCTGATTTTACTGCTCAAAACACAAAGAAACGTGAACAAATAATTTGGTATTGAAGTGATCAGTTCAGCGCTCATTGGGAAGGTGGAATCTCTTGCTGCTGTGAGCTTGGAATGGTAGAATCTTCCAAGAAGAAGGACACGTTGTGTTCAGACTGCTTCTTCGTATCTCCCTGGGAGAATCTGTATTTCGCAGCGTTCGTTGTTCCACTCAGCGGCTGAGTCCATCACTCCGAGCACACTAAACCGTACCTTTAGTTGTCAGCTATCAACTCCCGCATTTTCGCACCACTTTAGCAAAGTCACTAATCAACATTGACTGTCATTTGCATCCTCATCTTGTTTTGCTGCGCAAAATGGCTCCAGTCCGCTGCTGTGCAAAGGGAAATCAGACTTTACAAAGACCTTTCTTGCCGAGGTTGTCTGCACATTACCTGTGAACGTTCCCTGCCAAGGCGCTATGTTAACTTGACTTGCTGTAGCTCCTCCCACTTCCCTTTCGTTCTGTAAAGGACAACATAGATTGTGGGTGCAGTTGAATTGTCCAGAGAATTCAGGTCTCCTCAGTGATCCTGTCCTCGACTATCCTGAAGAGGAGGGTTGCTGAACAACAATGTAGGCAGACGTTCTTTGGGCATCACTCCACAGAGTGCTCTCAGGCAAGAAATTAAAACAAGGTTTAATATCAGCAACTGGAGTTGCACAAACTTCCTAGCAGGGATTGAAGCCAATTGTAGGTCCCAAAGGTGATAATAGAGTCGTATGTAACTTCGGACCAAACTTATTACCCTTAACAGCTTCCAACGGGATCCATACGGTTAAAGTTGGTGATGTTCTCAGATATATCAAGGATGTTTGTTCATTATTCCAGGCCAATGATGGCACAGCTATCTTCGCTGTCAGCCAACAGAACGTTTAATGCTGCTCAGTTTTGAGAGGCAACTTTGCAGCTTTCTTCCATTTTGTGAGAAATGTCATTGGTGTTCAGACTTATATCCGCACTGTGGCTGTGTCGTTAGCCAATTACCGCAACACTGGGGCCATACAGATGCTCTCACGAGCCAGTCTGGTGGGTCCCCAGAACAGGAACGCTACCATCCAGTAACGCTGCTCAGTCTCCTTCAGCCTTCAACGCTGGCAGATGGTATGTATTTGGTACTACCTTCGCCAAGTTGTAATAACCCCCTGACAGCGTTTATTCAGACCAGAGACACCATTTAAATAGAAAGGGGATACCCTGGGACAATAAATACAGTCGACTTGCCAGCCGATTCTGTAAGTGCCATTAACAGAAGTTGTGATATCAATGGTGACACAGGTATTGTTACCTAAATCTGATCCCATCAGCCCGTAGTTGCAGTAACAGACTTCACCCTCATCCTCATGAAGCAGCTTCAGAGCTGAGGATTCATACAGTCCATTTTAAGAAATTTAATGCCATCGTTCAAAGCAGTTCCATTGACAAGTGTGATTTCAACTGGGCAGTTCAGCCCAATGCTCCCTTCACAGCTCTAACATTGTTACCAAAGTGAAAAACAGAATCAAACTTTCCCGAACCTCGTCACCTCCATTTGGCCTTCGGCCCGGCGCTGACATCGATCGAAGCTTGTGATCTCCTCGCTGTCAGCGAAGGATCCGCCACCTTGCCACGGCTCTGCCACATCGAATTGTCTTCAGTTCCAAAGGGAAGTTACAGACTATTACCTGTGATAATCAACCCACACAAATTGCTGGAAGAACTCAGCAGGCCAGACCGCATTTATGGAAGAAGAACTTTTTTTTTTCCATAGATGCTGCCTGGCCTGCGGAGTTCCTCCAGCATTTTGTGTTTGTTGCTCGAATTTCCAGCGTCTGCAGATTTTCTCTTGTTTGCCAATTGCGATAATCGTTTGCCAGAAAAAGTGCGATGGAGAAAGCAGCGATGAACCTCATGATACCGACCACCACCCGCTTTCAGTGAAGCCATCTCTTTTGTACAGCTCACCTTTGCACCACATGAAGTCACGGAGATCCGGTAAATGCAAGCAGGCATTTTGCATGCTGAGCTCATTGACTTCATCAACTTTGCCTCCAACTTTCAGCCTGCCCTCAAATTTACCTGGTCCATTTCCGACACCTCACTCTAATTTCTTGATCTTTCTATCTCTGTCTCTGGAGACAGCTTATATACTGATGTCTAATATTAGCCTACAGACTCTCACAGCTACCTGGACAATTCCCCTTCCCTACCTGTCTCTTGCAAAAATACCATCCCCTTCTCTCACTTTTTCCATCTCCGCCGCATCTGCTCTGAAGATGAGGCTTTTCACTCTCGGGCGAAGGAAATGTCTTCCTTTTTTTAAAGAAAGAGGCTTCCCTTCCTCCGCCATCAACTCTGCTCACAAACGCATCTCTCCCATTTCACACACATCTGCTCTCATCCCATCCTCCCGCCAGCCCACTAGGGGTAGGGTTCCCCTTGTGCTCACCTACTGCGCCGCCAGTCTCCGGGTCCAACACAAAATTCTCCGTAACTTTCACCACCTCCAACGGGATCCCACAACCAAGCACATTTTTCCTCCCTCTCTTTCTGCTTTCCACAGGGGTTAATTCCTACGCGACTCTTTTCTCCATTCGTCCCCCTCCCCGATCTCTTCTCACCGATCTCCCTCCCAGAACTTATCCTTATAAGCGGAACAAGTGCTACACCTGCCCTTACACTTCCTCCGTCATCACCATTCAGGGCCTCCGACAGTCCTTCAAGGTGACGCAACACTTCACCTGTCAGTCGACTGGGGTGATATACCGCGTCCGGTGCTCCTGGTGTGGCCTGCTATATATTGTTGAGACCCGCCGCAGACTGGGAGACCGTTTCTCTGAACACCTACGCTCTGTCCGCCAGAGAAAGCAAGATCTCCCAGTGGCTACGTATTTTATTTCGACGTCCCATTTCCATTCTGATATGTCTATCCACGGCCTCCTTTACTGTCAAGGTGAAACCGCACTCAGGAAGGGGGAACAACACCTTATATTCAGTCTCGGTAGCCTGATGGCATGAACATTGATTTCTCTAACTTCCGTTCGAAACCACAGAAACATTACAGCATAGAAACAGGCCTTTTGGCCCTTCTTGGCTGTGCCAAACCATTTTTTCTGCCTAGTCCTACTGACCTGTACCTGGACCATATCCCTCCATACACCTCTCATCCATGTACCTGTCCAAGTTCTTCTTAAATTTACCATTTCGTCTGGCAGCTCATTCCACAGTCACACCACTCTCAGTGCGAAGAAACCCCTCCCCCAAATCCCCAAAGTTCCCTCTAAATTTTTCCCCCTTCACCCTTAAACGATGTGCTCTGTTTTTTTTCTCTCCCTTAGCCTCAGTGGAAAAAGCCTGCCTGTATTCACTCTATCTATACCCATGATAATTTTATAGATCTCTATCAAATCTCCCCTCATTCTTCTACGCTCCTAGGAATAAAATCCTAACCTATTCAACCTTTCTCTGTAACTCAGTTCTTAAGTCCCGGCAACATCCCTGTAAACCTTCTCTGCACTCTTTCAAAGTTATTAATATCCTTCCTGTAATTAGGTGACCAAAACTGCACCCAATCCTCCAAATTCGGCCTCACCAATGTCTTATATAACCTCACCATAATATTCCAACTCCTATACTTAACACTTTGATTTATAAAGGCCAAAGTACCAAAAGTACTCTTTACGACCCTATCTACCTGTGACGCCATTTTTAGGGAATTTTGTATTTGTATTCCCAGATCCCTCTGTTCTACTGCACTCCTCAGTGCCCTATCATATCATTTACTTTGTATGTTCTACCTTGGTTTGTCTTTCCAAAGTGCAATACCTCCACATGTTAGTATTAAACTCCATCCGCCATTTTTCAGCCCATTTTTCCAGTTGGTCCAAATCCCTCTGCAAACTTTGAAAACCTTCCTCACTCTCCACTATTCCTCCAATCTTTATATCATCAGCAAATTTGCTGATCCAATTTACCACATTATCATCCAGATCATTGATATAGATGACAAATAACAATGGACCCAGCACTGATCCCTGTGGCACACCACTAGTCACAGGGCTCCACTCAGAGAAGCAATCCTCCACTACCACTCTCCGACTTCTCCCATTGAGCCAATGCCTAATCCAATTTACTACATCACCATGTATATCGAGCGACTGAATCTTCCCAACTAACGTCCCATGCGGGACCTTGACAAAGGCCTTACTGACGTCCATATAGACAATATCCGCTGCCTTCCCTACATCCAGTTCCTGGCAAACTCCTCGAAAAAATCTAATAGATTTGTTAAACATGACCTACGACTCACAAAGCCATGTTGACTCTCCCAATAAGTCCCTGTCTATTCAAATACTTGCAGATCCTATATCTTAGTGCTCCTTCCCAATAATTTACCTGCTACTGATATCAAGTTTACTGGCTTATAATTTACAGATTACTTTGTGAGCCCTTTTTAAACAAGGGAGCTACATGAACTATCCTTCAATCCTCCGGCACTACAACCGTGGATACCGACATTTAAAATATATCTGCCAAGGCCCCTGCAATTTCAATACTATTCTCCTTAAAGGTCCGAGGGACTACCCTGTCAGGTCCTGGGAATTTATCTACTCTGATTTGCCTCAAGATAGCAAGCACCTCCTCCTCCTCAATTTGTATAGTTTCCATGACCTCACTACTTGTTTGCATTATTTCTATTCACCCCATGCCAGTTTTCTTAGTAAATACACACGCAAAAAAAAAAACAAAAAAAAAAAAACGTGTTTACGATTTCCCCCGTTTCTTTTGGCTCCATATATAGCCGACCACTCTGATCTTCAAGAGGATCAATTTTATCCCTTGCTATCCCTTTGCTCTTAATATACCTGTAGAAGCTCTTTGGATTATCCTTCACCTTGACTGCCAAAACAACCTCATGACTTCGTGCCACTCCTCCTCTTCTTACCTCATCCCTTATTTATTTTTATTCTCCCCCTTTTTTTCTTCTCTTTCTGTCTCTCTCACAATCACTCCTTGCCTGCTGCCCATCTTCCTCTGGGCTCCCCTCCCCCTTTCTTTCTCCCTAGGCCTCCTTTCCCATGATCCTCCGTCTTCTCCAACTCTGTATCCCTTTGGCCAATGAACTTTCCAGCTGTTAGCTTCACCCTCCCCCTCATGTCTTCTCCTATCATTTCGGATCTCCCCCTCCCAGTCCCAGTTTCAAATCTGTTACTATCTCTTCTTTAAGTTAGTCCTGACGAAGGGGCTCGGCTCAAAACGTTGACTGTACTTTTTCCTATAGACGCTGCCGAGCCTGCTGCGTTCCACCAGCATTTTTTGTGCGTTGCTTGAATTACGAGTATCTGCAAATTTTCTCGTGTTTGCATTTTCCATGCGGGTTGGGAGGGACTACAACCAGAGGTCATGAGCTGAGGGTGAAAGGTGAATGTTTAAGGAGAGCTGGAAAGGACAATTCATCACTCAGATGGTTATGAGAATGTCTGAACAAGCTGCCAGCACAAGTGGTACATGCAAGTTTGATTCCAACATTTAAGAGAAGTTTAAATAGTTGCGTGCATGGTGGGGGTATGGAGGGATACGGTCCCAGTGCAGATCGATGGGAGTAGGTAGTTTAAATTAGTTGGCGTAGACTAGATGGACCGAATGCCCTGTTTCTGTGCTGTACGTTTCTATGATTCCACGAATCTATGATGCAGAATTCTGAAACCTGGCCCTGCACCAGCTCCTCGGTCACACATTCATCTGCTCTAACTTTCTGTTCCTACCCCCACTGCCACACGGTACCGGGAGTAACACGGAGATTACAACCCTTCAGGCCCTGCTCTTCACCTTCTTCCCTAACTCTCTACATTCACCGTGTGGGACATCACCCCTTTTCTGCCTGTCCATTGGTTCCGACACAAACCACCACTTATGTCTGAATCAACACTGACCCGCTGTTCTATAGCTGCTCTCAGACGTCCCGGACCCTGGCACCAGGGAGAGGACACTCCGGTTTAAGATGGCGCTGGTGAAGCACAGCGATCACTTATCGGTATCAAACAAAACCACGAACTACTTTATGAATCACAAATTTTCAAGTAAACTATCACTGCAATCAATAGCCTATTGCTTTCCTATCGGAGCTGAGCTTTCCAACCTCCTGTACAACCTGGCATTTTTGCGGTGTGAACTGAAGAATTAAAGATTCAGGACGGTCGTGCGTGACGTGCCCGGGCCGGAGAGTGGGGAATGAGATAATGTTTGGCCACAGCTGGAGCAGACTGAGAGCTGATTCGATGTGACAGAACTGAGGCGAGGAAAGCGGACACAATGCAGCGCAGAGTTGACTGGGCCCAGGCCCAGGCCTGCGAGCGGGAAAACACCTGAGGTTTGATCGATTTAAATGCCAGGTCAGGGACTCGGGGCCGGAGGCAAGGGACGGGCCGGTTCAGATGGCTGCTCAGCGAGGTCTACTCGTCTCTCCAATTAACCGAGGGTGTGGCCTGCAACTAACGGGCTGCTCGGCTGCAGTGACGACTGGCTTCGCAGCCCTCGACCCACTGTCTCACTCTCGTGAACTTCAGGTGTCTGATCGTTTTTGTTGTTTGCACGATTTGTTTTTATTTTCCTGCACTCTGGATATTTGATGGTCTTTTTTATGCGTTCCATTGGGATTATCCGTTTTCTAGCTGCCCGTATGGAGATAAATTTCCAGATTATGTATGATATATATACATTGATTATAAATGTACTTTGAACTTTGAACAGCATAATTTTGTGGATGGTGGACAGCAATCGAGTTAATGAGTGCTATCACTTGCTTCTTAACCAGCCAGACTCAGAGACAGTCTCAGCTCCTCAGCTTCTTCCTCCCCATTTATTTTCAGCCATCAACTCCCATACCAACCACTAGACTCATTGTTCTTTTCCGATATAGTTAACATCATAAGCGAGAAATCAGTTACTATCAATAATTCGCAATAACATTATCCTAGTACGGGGCTGTCCCGAATCGACCTCTGTTTCTTTCCTCTCACAGGCGATCCTCCAGTTGATTATTTCGGTTCTGGTGAGGTCATGGCTGGACGAATCTGCGTGGATAACTTCTCTCACGTCAACTCTGAACAGCCTATGTGCTCACTATTATTCGTCTCTAATTCGTGTCTTCAGTATTATTTATTTGTTTTTTATTTGTATTTGCAGAGATTGTCTTTTGTTCCTTGATTGTTTCTCAGTCGTTGTATGTTTTGCTGTAATTATGTGGTATTTTTTTGTTCTACTGTGTATAATTGCAAGTAAATGAATCTCAAGGTGGTAATGGTGACATAGATTCATTGTACTTTGATAATGCATTTACTTTGGACTTTGTGCATTGCATGCTGTTCTGGTTTCCTCTCTTGAGGAAAACTATTGGCTTCCTTGATGTTGCAGAGCAGGATGACCATATTGATGGCGAGTTTGTTAATGAGCAGAGGTTGAATTGACTGCGATTATGCATGCTGAAATTCAGAAGAATGAGAGGGAACTTTCGAGAAACATACAGAATTGTGAAAGGGATAGACGAGATAGAGACAGTAATGTTCCTTCTTCTAAAATAAAACTAGAGGCCATAACGTCAATATTTGGAGGACATAAAAGGGAGTAGTGAATTTCTTATATTCTCTGTGCACGGAAGGAGTGGAAGCTAACTTATTAAAGACACCTTCAAGAAATATCCCAAGAAAATTGACGAAGGAAAGGCAGTTGATGCTGTCTACATGGACGTCAGCAAGCCCTTCGACAAGGGCCCGCATGGGTTGTTGTTCAAGAACGTTCAGTCGTATGGCATTCGCGGTGTGTTAGTGAAATGCATTACGGTTTGATTTTGCTGACTAAGCCAGAGAATGGTAGTAGATGCTGCCTCTCTGACTGGAGGCTTGTGACGAATGGGAGGATGCAGGAACTGGTACTGGCTTTGTTGTTGTTTGTAATAAATATCGATGATCTGGATTACAATCCGTTAAATATGATCAAACAATTTGTCGATGACACCAAGACTGGGGGCAAAGTGGACAGTAATAAAAGTTATCAAAGCTTACACTGTCATCGGGTACGGATGTAAACATACGAGATTGAATTTAATGCAGACAGGTATGAAGTGTTTGGGAGTGTAAACATGCCGAGAACTTGTTGAGTGAGCGGTGGGGCACTGCGAAGAATTGTGGAACGGAGGCATCTAGGAAATCAGATCCATAATTCCTTCACAAAGTATAGAGTGCTTTAACGAAAGCTTTTGATACACAAGCCTTCATAAATCAAAGTAAGGAAGTTGCGGTGCTGTGTTGAAGTTGTGTAAGACATCTGTGACGCCTAATGTAAGGTATTGTGTCCTGTGCAGGTCACATATCAGGAGGAAAGTTATCAGTAAGATTGAAAGAGTGTAGACAAAATTTACAAGCATGATGCCAGGAATTCAGGACGTCAGTTGTATGGAAAGTTGAATGTGTTCGAGCTTTATTCCCTAGAATACAGGAGAAAAAGAAGAGATTTGATGCAGGCGATCCTCCAGACTCTATGGAAATATAGGGAAGAAAGACGGTAAGGACATGTTCTCCCCTATATTTCCATGGAATCTGGAAGGATCTCAAGGATGCTGAAGAAAATTCCGATTAATATCTCCCACAAATCGATAAGGAAGCACAAGTCACAGCTTATGATGGTCAAAGATGACTGACTCAAGTCGGCTGGCGTTTACAGGATTCGCGATGAATATGGAACAACATATATTGACCAGGTGGGTCGCATGGTGGAAACCTGCATCAAGGAGCACAGGAGGCGTATCGGCTTGAGTTACCCAGAGAAATCAGCCGTAGTGGAACATTATAATCGCAATGGCCATAGCATTGAGTTCGACGGCACAAAACGACTGTTCTGCGCAAATGTTTTTTTGGGACCGACTGTTAAAGGATGCCATTGATATAAAACTAGAAGAAGGAAAAAATAACAAAGCCGAACTTCGCGCTCCAATTAAGAACTGGAAGTCGATTTTAATGTGGGAGAGTTAAAACCTGATAGGACGAGGACTAACCAAACTGGAAGAGCTGATCACCAATGTATAATTACTGTTCTATCAGATTAGATATGTCCAGGCATCATACCTAAAGACGATGACAGAGTTTGTCATCGATAAAGCAGTTTTAAGTGATACCTTTACCCCCTGTACCCGCTGGAAGGTTGAGAAGTTTATTCGACATAAAACTCTTATTAATATACTGTACTTATATTAATGCCATTATTAACAATGTCATTTATCTTAGTTGTCACTGATAATTTGTGACTTGGGTTACCCTTTTGATGTCTTTTTTTTTCTGTACACTCTTGATGCTATTGAAAGACCTCTCCAATTTTCGCTGTTCTTTCCCTGCAACATTTTTTTTTCAGTTAATCACTTAATACACCTTGACCTTCAGAGTTCCCTGGATGTGCTGTCCCTGTCCATCCTACATACAGGCATACGGTGATGCAGAACTCTCAGTTCTTCACGCTGACGTGACTCAATGTAGGTGTATCTGCAGGTACAGTGCCTGAAAAATGTATTCAGCCTCACAACAACTTTCACATTTAATGTCACATTTTCTAAGTTTAAATTATATTAAAGTAGGGGTTCTGAGCTAATCTACAAAACACTGTCCACCATGTCAAATCAAAAGAAAAAAAAATAACCTGTCAAATATTCAAACAAAGTTAAAACCGAAATCTTGATTCTTAAAAAGTATTCAAGATGCAAAAAAAAAACAATCCTTAAAAAGTAAACTTTCCTTAGGTGCAATATCCTGATTTAACTTAACAACTCACCTAATTTGATGATATTGAAAACTGGAGGATCTCCTGTTTTCAATGAATTCTGAATAATTAGTACACCTTTCTTTGGAAGGTCAAAAAGTACGGTAGATATGCAACTGACCAAACCAAATTGAAGATAAAAAGCTTTCAAGACAAGTCAAGGAAATAATCATAGAGAAGCACAAATTTTTGAGGAAAGGTACAAGATCATCCCAAACGCACTGAACATACCTCAGAATTTACTGCAACCAAATGTAAGAAGAGTGGGAAAATATGAAGCATGAAATCACGCCAAGTTACCTAGGTCAGGCACCCCTCTAAACATAGTCACTGGAGAAGAATAGCACTTGTTAGTGAGGCTACTGTGACAGTAACAGTCACTCGGAGTGACTTGCAGAAGTCAGTGGCTGCAGCTGGAGATTATTTTTCTGGTTCCAAAATGTCTAAGTGTTTTCACAAATAGGGTTTTTGAGGAAGAATGGCAAGGTAGAACAGTTGGCTTAAAAAAAAAAAAAACTTATACTGTACCCTTGCTCATAAACACTTCATAAAACATCATTTAGAGGATACAGTAAAACTAGGTAATACGGTATGGTGGTTGGATGAGACTAAAGTGGAACTTCCTGGCCTAAATCTAAGGTTTGTTGGTGGTGTAAATCTAATACTGCACATCAGCAAGGTTATACCATCTCCACTGTAAGGTATAGTGGAGATAGCATCATGCTATGGAATGCACTCAAGTAATGGAAATCTAGTCAGGATTAATGCGAAGATGAATGCTGATAAATACAGAGAGATCTTTATAAAAATGCTCGAAAGCTTAAGCTGGGGAGGAAGTGTATCTTATAGCAGAACAACCCGAAGAGCATGGCCAAGTCAACCATGGAGTGGCTTCAAATGATGAAAATTGATGTCTTGCAATGGTCCAGTCAGAGACCTGACGGTAAATCAATCAAACATTTCTGGCAAGACCTCAGGAGTTTTGTCTGCCGGCGCTCCCCATCTAATCCAGCACAGCTTCGGTAAGGAAGAATGGACAAGTCTTGCTTCACCAAGTTGTATAGTGCTAAGAAAAAACTTATCCAAAGTGATTACTGGCTCTAATATCTATGACAGGTGACTCAACTAGGTACTGAGCAAAGGTGTGTGAATACTTTCAAACTGCTAACATTCCAGTTATAATAATTTTTTTTAGGTTTTCATGCTTCAAAACTTTCCAGGATTTATATGCTGAAATTTGAAAACAGAGAGCATATGACTTGTAAATAAAGATACTGAATTAAATTGATCAAAATCCTTAGTTGTAATACTCATTTACATGAACAAAGGATTGGGGGCTGATTACTTTGTCAAGGTAGTAAAATTTCTCTCTATCCACAGATCCTGTCTATGATAATGAAATTAATGACAGTGGCCTTGATTTCCAGACCAAACATATCCGTATTCCGAACTAACTTGAAACATCCTGCGTTCTCTGCTGACGAGTTCCAAAGTGCTCGTCCGTTTCCACTTTACCCCGCCTCCTGCCGAATATCCGGGGAGACAATTTATGTACTGGCACAGAAAGCTCTCCTGGACGCATGCAAAAATTCCATCTCTAATCGTTATACACAAAGGCAATCTGATTAAATCTTTTAATTTTTAAAAGTTTAAAATCTCCCAGCTCTGTTGTCAAACCAATGCCCTTTTATTTTTAATCTTCCCAATCCTGGGGAAACAACTAAGCCTCATATTATGCATGCCACTCGTGATCTTATATACATGTATCGAATCATTCATCGGTCTACATTCCAGGGCATATGCAAATTTCTTTTAATTAAGGCCCACGATTCCAGCAACAACCTGGTGAATCTGTCCTGCATTGTTTTATAATTTAATACGAACATTTCTATAAAGGAATGAAGACATATATAGAGAATACTGTCAGAAACATCTCAGCCACGTGTTACATAATTGCAACAAAATTCCTTATTCGTTTATTCACTCAGTGCCCTGACTGATAAAGGCTTTCGGCTAAACCAAATCTTCATCACGCTATCTACTTGTGACGCCGCTTTTATTGGACTATGCACTTGCACTCCTATGCCCCTCTGTTCCATAACACTCGCCAAGGCTCCAGCCTTTATAAATCGTCCACTGGTTTCATTGCCCGAAATGCTGTGCTTCACATTTATCTGGATTGAAGGCCATTTGCGATTCCTCAGCACACTCTGCTAAATGATCCCTTTGTAATTTTATATCACTACCTACACGATCTACACCCTGCTTGTTTTAGTATCATTTGCAAACTAAGTATGCCTTCTACTGTCACATCGAAACCATTCATAAAAAGCACAAACAACAAATTGAATTGAATGTAATTGACTTTATTTCTTGTATCCTTCACATGAGGAGTACGACCCTTTACGTCGCGTCTTCGTCTAAATGTGCAATGTGTAATTTATAGTAATTTGTAATGAGAAGAAGGATACTTATGTGAGAATTCTGTTCTTGGACTACAGTTCAGCATGTTGTAAGAGAGGGCTCCCTCATCTCTAACCCTCTGGCTCTCAATACAGGAGCCCCTCAGGGCTCCTTTACTCCCTGTATACCCATGACTGTACCGCCATTCACAGCTCCAATCTGCTAATTAAATTCGCCAACGACACTACATTGATTGGCCTAATCTCAAACAATAACAAGGTGGCCTACAGGGAGTAAGTCATCTCTCTGACACAGTGGTATCAATGAAAACAACCTCGCCCTTAAAGTCGCAAAAACAAAGGAGCTGGATGCCGAAAACAGGAGGAATTGAAATATAGAAACATAGAAAATAGGTGAAACAGAAGGCCATTCGGCCCCTCGAGCCTCCACCGCCATTCAGTATGATCATGGCTGATTATCCAACTCCGAACCCTATACCTGCCTTCTCTCCATACCCTCTGATCCCTTTAGTCACAAGGGCCATATCTAACTCCCTCTTAAATATAGCCAATGAACTGGCGTCAATTGTTTCATGTGGCAGAAAATTCCACGGATTCAACACTCTCTGTGTGAAGAAGTTTTTTTTTTTTTCTCATCTCAGTCCTAAAAGTCATCCCCTTTATCCTGAAACTGTGACCCCTCGTTCTGGACTTCCCCAATATCGGGAACAATCTTCCTGCATCTAGCCTGTCCAATCCCTTTAGGATTTTATAAGTTTCAATAAGATCCCCCCTCAATCTTCTAAATTCCAGAGAGTATAAGCCTAGTCGATCCAATCTTTCATCGTATGAAAGTCCTGCCATGCCAGAATCAATCTGGTGAACATTCTTTGTACTCCTTCTATGGCAATGATGTCTTTCCTCAGATTAGGGGACCAAAACTGCACACAATACTCTAGGTGTGGTCTCACCAAGGCCTTGTACAACTGCAGTAGTACCTCCCTGCTCCTGTACTCGAATCCTCTTGTTATGAATGCCGGCATACCATTCGCCTTTTTCACCGCTGCTGTACCTGTATGCCAACTTTCAATGACTGGTGTACAATGACACCCAGGTCTCGTTGCACCTCACCTTTTCCTAATCGGCCACCATTCAGATAATAATCTGTTTTCCTGTTCTTGCCACCAAAGTGGATAACCTCACATTTATCCACATTAAATTGTATCTGCAATGAATGTGCCCACTCACCTAACATATCCAAGTCACCCTGCATCCTCTTATCATCCTCCTCACAGCTAACAGTACCGCTCAGCTTCGTTTCATCCGCAAACTTGGAGATGCTGCATTTAATTCCCTCGTCTAAGTCATTAATATATATTGTAAGCAACTGGAGTCCCAGCACTGAGCCTTGCGGTACCCCGCTAGTCACTGCTTGCCATTCTGAAAAGGTCCCGTTTATTTCCACTCTTTGCTTCCTGTCTGCCAACGAATTCTCTATCCACATCAATACCTTACCCCCAATACCGTGTGCTTTAAGTTTGCACAATAATCTCCTGTGTGGGACTTTGTCAAGGGCCTTTTGAAAATCCAAATATACCACATCCACTGGTTCTCCCCTATCCACTCTACCAGTTACATCATCAATAAATTATATGAGATTCATCAGACATGATTTTCCTTTCACAAATCCATGCTGACTTTGTCCGATGATTTCATCGCTTTCCAAATGTGGTGTTATCACATCTTCAATAACTGACTCTAGCATTTTCCCCACCACCGATGTCAGGCTTACCGGTCTACAATCCCCGGTTTCTCTCGCCCTCTTTTTTAAAAAGCGGGGTTACATTAGCCACCCTCCAATCCTCAGGAACTAATCCAGAATATGAAGAGTTTTGAAAAAAATATCATCAATGCATCCATTCTTTCTTGGGCTACTTCCTTAAGCACTCTGGAATGCAGACCATTTGGCCCAAGGGATTTATCCGCCTTTAATCCCTTCAATTTACTTAACATCACTTCCCTACTAACATGCATTTCCCTCAGGTCCTCCATCTCATTAGACCCTCGGTCTCCTATTCTTTCGGGACAGGCTAACCCCTGTTGACATCAATGGATCTGGCGTTGAGAGGGTAAACAGCTTCCAATTTCTCGGCATCCACATCGCTGAGCACCTCACATGGTCTGTGCACACCACTTTCACATCAGACGGTTGAAGAAGTTTGGTATGGGCCCCCAAATCCTATGAGCTTTCTACAGGGGCACAATTGGGAGCGTTCTTACTGGCTGCACCGCTGCCTGGAATGGGAAAGGTACTTCCCCTAATCGCAGGGCTCTTCAGAGATGAGGCCACACCTCGAGCACTGTGTACAATTTTGATTTCCGTATTTTTGGGGGGATATGAAGCACTGGAAAGAGTTCACAGAAAGGCGATTATGCTCGTTGCAGGATTGCTGAGTGTGAGCTATGCTGAAAGATTGAGAGAATTAATTCTATTTGCCCTTAGTTAACATAGAACGAAAGGAGGTATAATAGAAGTGTTCAGAATTATGAAAGATAGAGGCCAGCTGATACTTCAAAATTAATCAATCAACAAGGAGACTTGTTAAAAGGAGATTTCAGAGTAACATCAGGAAGCAATTCTTTCCAGAGTTGTTTGACAGGTACAGCATGAACCCCAGACTCTCAGACTGTTACAGAGATTGTAAGTTACAGAACGAACCCTACACCCACATAGTGTACCAGTGACTGACAGGTACAGAATGAACCCCACACTGTCACACTATACCAGAGACGGACAGGTACGGAATTAATCCTACATTCTCAGGCTGCTACAGAGACTGAGAGGTACAGAATGAAATCTATACTCACACAGTATACCAGTGACTGACAGGTACAGAATGAACCCCGCATTCTCACGCTGTAACGGAGACTCGGAGATACAGGAAGAACAAGACAAATCGTGGAATCTATGCTTCCGTGTCTGGCTGTTCTCCTGCTTGCTTGTCCTGCATCTATTTATCTGCCTATTTCGAGTACTGTTTTTATCATTTAACCTGTCCACCCATTCCTATGCAGATAGAAATAATTCTTCTCAATTTCTTTTGACCTTTGACAGATTTGAGATGCCCATTAAAGACTGTTATATCAGCATCATCACACACAAAATGCTGGCAGAAATCAGCGGAGTTCCTTGTGCTGTCTTGGATTTCCAGTATCTCAGATTTCTCGTGTTTGTCCATTAGCAAAGTGCTCCTTTGATCGTAACCTTGGCCTATCTATTGTATCCTTGTTCGAAACTGTGCTTGCGTGTTCTGTATTGTGTTGAATTTATTACTCACATCCTTCATTTACATGAAGAGTGCAAATCTTTAGGTTGCGTCTCCGTCTAAATGTACAATGTGCAATTTATAGTAACTTATAAAAAAATAGGATGCACAATAGGACAGTCACTATACGATAGAGATACAATTGTACAATTGTAAGTCTGTGTGTGTGTGTGTGTGTGTGTGTGTGTGTGTGTCTGTGTCCGTGTCAGTCCGTGTGCTGTGTGTGTGTGTGTGTGTGTGTGTGTGTGTGTGTCTGTGTCCGTGTCAGTCCGTGTGCTGTGTGTGTGTGTGTGTGTGTGTGTGTGTGTGTGTGTGTCTGTGTCTGTGCCCGTGTGAGTCTGTGTGTGTGTGTGTGTGTGTGTGTGTCCGTGTTAGTCTGTGTGTGTGTGTGTGTGTCTGTGTGCTGTGTGTGTGTGTGTCTGTGTCTGTGTCCGTGTGAGTCTGTGTGTGTGTGTGTGTGTGTGTGTGTGTCTGTGTCTGTGTCCGCGTGAGTCTGTGTGTGTGTGTGTGTGTGTGTGTGTGTGTGTGTGTGTGTGTGTGTGTGTATGTGTGAGCAGGAAGAAGTGGAAGGACTGAAGGGCAGTCCAAAATGAGAAACTGCAGGGACAGAGGTAGGGATCGGTCAGTGCCGCTGGTCTCCGACAGAGATGAAAAATTAGACAACAAAAAGCTGAAATTTGTAAATATAGCAGCTTCGTGACAAAGCTCAGTCTTTGAAATTAAATCTACTGGCCAATTTCCAACAGAAAGACTGCTGAGGTAATGCCAAATAATGTTGATGTACTTCTCTCCGATCGTCCCAATACTTACAGTAGAGAAAATGGTATTGAATTAAACTTTGTTCAAGTAACTGTAACTGAGCAAGTTAGTGAGGTGTATAACCGGATCTCTGGAGACAGATCCTCTGTATAAATCAGGGCCGCTTTGAATGCATCAGCTGTCTGCTAGAGCTGTGAATACAGGAACAAAATAACTCACAGATTCGCACTGAAATGGCATATGCTGTTATCTGGCGGATAGAAGACGTTTATTATCCTTTTATTTCAGCCTTTGGAATTCCCGGCAAGCCGCAGTGTCAGCTGCCGTAGGCGGATGAAGAAGTTCAATTCCAATGTTGTGATTGATTCTGCCGCTGGTTTAAACTGTAATATGCCATTCCCGGTATTCCGCATTTCAGGAATGGAATGGAAACACCGAGAATATAGTTGTTGGGATTTGGATCTAAAATCAAACCACTGCAAGAATTCAGCGAATCGACCAATTTATGTGGGACTGAGCGGGTCAGGCAGTGTTCTTCCAGCGGCTTGTGATCAATAGTAGGATGTTAGTGTCTCTGTGCTTTTGGTCCTGCAGCAGCTGCACTGTATTTGCAAATATTGTGTTTATACAGGAGGTTGTACCAACAGATTATCTGCATTTCTATGTGAACGTTTTTCTGTGTGAGGCGCAACAATCAAAGCATTTACTTGCAGTATCACTTTAGCAAATGTCAGCTGTTCCGTGTTGTAGAACGAAACTCTTCTGGACTTTTAATGAATGTCTGTGATATGACTGAATATAAAGCAGTTGATGGACAACACAATGAAGTCGGTGCTGAGCCAATTAACACAACTGAAGTGGTGCTTCATAGTTATCCGTACTGTGAAATGTGTTCTATTGCATCTACATCTGCTACCGTTAGAGACATCTGACTACGGCAATCATTTTACTGCTGGACGTTGAATTCCTATGCCCTGCTTCCCTGTGAGGTATTCGGTGGGGGGCGTCATGTCTGTCTGTGAGGCTGTGTCAGACTGCGCTGTCTCTGTAGAAATCAGTCAATCTTCTGTTGTAAAGTCAGTGACGTGGCAAATGCTGGAATAGGAAAGAAACATGGCGATGCTGGAAACACTAAGCCCCGAGCAGCCTGTGTGGAAAGAGAAAACAGTTAACACTTGTGTCAGGGGTCTCTCTGAGAACAATTCCGAGGAGAGAAACTTCAAATGTTTTTCCGCATATTCTGTTTTGCCTGGATAAGCATTTTATGTTTTGGTTCCGAACATCGGCTGTCCTGTCGCTGACAGTTATGGCCATGGAAGTTGATGATTGTCGAATGGAATTCAGCGTGAAGATTTATCCATTTCATCCAGACGAGACGCGGAAGGTGCCGGTAGAAAATGTTCCATCCAGTATTGACTCTGAGGAGGCAGTTACTCAGTTTTAGCTTTCCGCTGCCACTTCACGTTTCAATCATCAGTAAGGAATCCGTATTCAGATCATATTGACTTTATTTTACTGTGTAAAGTCATTCTCTGTCCCGCCGCTCTGCGCCCTCTCTCGACCCTCCCACCGCTAAATGTAACAATAAAGTGGAAATATTACAGGATCCCCTCAAGCTGCAGCATCGGCTTCTGCTCAGTATTTTCTCAACTTGCTGTTCCCTGTCTCTCTTCCAGCGAACTTGGTGGCGATTGTGATCCTGTCCCGGGGAAAGTGCGGTCTCTCCAAATGTGTCACTCGCTACCTGGTGGGAATGGCAGCGGCCGATCTCCTGGTCGTTATCTCGGATCCGCTGCTGAGGTGGACTGCTCTGATTTATTTTCCCCAATCATTCCTCTCCATCACTCCTGTGTGCAGTCTTGATGGATGGTTGATGTTTGCGAGCACTGCGGCCTCAGTCTGGCTGACTGTCGCTTTCACCGTCGATCGATTTGTGGCTATTTACTGTGAGAAGCTGAAAACAAAATATTGCACCGAGAGAACGGCGGCTGTGGTTATCGGGACAGTGAGTGTGCTGGCTTCTTTCGAGGCTCTTCCCCGGTACTTTGTATACGGACTAAGACAAATAATTGATGGTGTTCCCTGGTATTGTGTTCTTTCACCGAGTTTCACAAACTCTCCCTCGTGGGCGGCATTTGAAATGCTTCACCTCATTTTAACCCCTTGTGCCCCATTATTTCTGATTTTACTGTTCAATATTCTGACTGTCAGGCGGATTCTAGCGGCCAGTCGAGCCCGCAGGAGGCTCCGGGGACAAAAGAGTGGAGAGAATGACAAAGACCGGGAGATGGAGAACCGACCCAAATCCATCGTTTTGCTCTTCAGCATCACCGGTAGTTTCATATTGTTGTTGGGAACAACGGTGGTATTTTCTATCTATAGACGGATTTCAATGAGTTTTGTATTTCCTTTCACCGATCCACGCTACATCACAGAAGTGACATCGGAAATGCTGCAGATTCTCAGTTCCTGCACCAACACTTGTATTTACGCCCTGACTCAGAGCAAATTCCGAGAGCAACTAGAAAATCCGGCGGAATACCCATTAAATCGGATTTTGACACTCATGAAACGTTAGAAATAAATGCTGAAGTGTGAAGTATTACAATTCAGCTGCCTTCATGCTTCCTTTTCTAACCCCCAACTTGTCAGTAAATGGAAACATTGTGATGAACGGAGTTACAAAACTAACACGACAGAATCTGCAGATGCTCGAATACAAATTTACACATATAAAATCAGATCGTGATGAAGGGTCTTGGCCTGAAACGTCGACTGCTCACTCTTCTCCTCACAGAAACTCCTGGAGGATCTCAGCAGACCAGGCAGCATCTGTGGAAAAGTGTACAGTCTCGACATTTCGGACCGGGACCCTTCATCAGTGTCCTGTCAACTGTTTACTCTTTTCCATTTTGTGTGTTTTGCCTTAGCGTTACATAACAGCTGTTTACAGCTGATCTCGACGTCAGCATCGGCCTCACCATTCCAAAGAAATCCCCTTTGCACTTCAGATCCCAGCACGTTAAAATGAAGCTTCAGGCGGACCTGTTACTTCTGCTTCCCGATTCTGACTGTTCTTGGAGTATATTTTCGTCTGTATCAACCATTCCTGCTCTGGTCGTAACCCGTCCTTTCCTTCAACCTCGTTTTCCTTCTCTTTCTCTAGCTGTAGCTACTCCTTCTCTATTCCACCTTGAACTATCATACTGTAAGAGAATTCTAACTGTTCCGTTTTAGCCCTGTCATAGACAGAGAGAGAGAGAGAGAGAGAGAGAGAGAGAGAGAGAGAGCGAGGAGGGAGAGAGTGACAGAGGGGGAGGAGGGAGAGAGAGAGGGAGAGAGACAGAGAAGGAGCGCAAAGGAATGAGTGAGGACTGAGTGCGCAAGAGACAGAGAACGAATGAGAAATCGCGAGAAATGGGACGCGAGGGGCACCAGGCTGACGACGCGCCAGTGAGGGCGAGGGAGAGTGCGCGAGCGAGGGTGAGTGTGAGGGAGAACGAGAGAAGACATCGAGAGGGAGAGAGGAAAAGACAGAGAGAAAGTGAGAGAGAGAGAGAGAGGGTGATGGAGGGAGAAATAGAGAGAGAGGAAGTGAGGGAGAGAGAAAAGGTGAAATAGAGCGAGAGGGAGCAATAGAGAGCATGAGAAATAGAGAGAGAGAGTGATATTGAGAACGAAACAAACATCGCGAAGGAGTGAGTGCCAGCGCTGAGGACACAAAGTAGAGAGCGAATGAGACATTGCGAGAAAGGGAGCGCAAGGGAGAGGGCGCTCGAAAGAGTACATGAGGAAAAGGGCGTGTGGGGCAGGGCGGCGCGAGTGAGAAGGAGTGAGGAGGGGGTCTGAAGGGGAAGACGCGACGGAGAGGGCGTCAGGAAGATGACGCGAGAGTGAGGGCGATGGAGAGGGTGTGAGAGAGGGTGAGCAAGAGGGTGGGGGACAGAAGGAGACGTAGTGAGCTGGAGAGGGTGAGAGAGACAGAACGAGAAAAGGAGAGAGAACAGGCTGCGTGAAATTGTCTGATCTTTACCGTCCTTTAAAACTGAGATCGGATTCTTTAGAAGATGATTAATATTATTTTGGTGTCTGTACTGCTACTACAATTGACATTTGTTTTTTGATTTCTGTATTAAAATCGTGCGCATTCCAATAAAGTGTTTGTTTGAATACGTGTGCAGTGTCTCCTTTGTTTGCAAACACATGTGTAAATACCCTGAGTTGAATCCAAAAAGAACAGTGAATGTATTTTAAAGCAATTTTCATTACAAAAGAGGCTATCAGATAAGCACATGAACATACAGGACATGAAAATATTGTCCACATAACTACCACATTCTGTGCTGAAAATATTGACCCTCATGTCCCTTTACACCTTTCTCCATTCACCTTCATTCTCCGTCCTGTTATTTTCAATTACACGGTGCTTGAGAAAGCGGTCGTCTATTCACTCTATCTATGTCCCTCATGACTTTATGTCCCATTCAAATACTCTTGTACTCCAGGGGGAAAAAGTCCCACGTTGGACATAAATAGACATGAAATGATATGAATCACATGTAGTAAGCTCTTCAAGGATAACGTGTGACAGACTGCCTCAGGGGGTAATGCAGGCAGGTATTTAAGGTCCATCTGGATAAACAATTTGAATCACCATAGCATGGTAAGAGACAGACTAAGTGCGATATTAGTGGAGACAGATTCTCAATGCTCCGTACAGACAAAGTCCCTGTAACAAAGCCAATATATATAGACAAAGCCGAGGTCCCTGTGACTCTGCCTTACGGGTAGACACAGTTTTGCAGAAGCCTTGTGCCCTGCTTGCCTTCATCAGCCAAAGAAAGGACTTGAATGTCATAGAAACATAGAAAACCTACAGCAAGATACAGGACCCTCGGCCCACAAATTTGTGCTGAACATGTCCTTACCTTAGAAATTACTGGGCTCACCCATAGCCCTCTATTTTTCTAAGCTCCATGTACCTATCCAAAGTCTCTTAAAAGACCCTAGCACATCCGCCTTCACCACCGTTACCGGCAGTGGTGTCACGTTAGAGTTGTAAAACACTGTATTCGGGCCAGGCGGTGTGAAGGATTTTGGCGAAGTGGGTCGAGCAAATATCTTTGCGAGACTATAGAATTCTTTGTCTGTATTGCTTAATGCCTGGATTAGCAAAGAATAGTGGCATTGTCCTCTAGCCTACTGCGGTACACCACGAGGGTATGTGAATTAGTTCTGGAAGGGAATTCTGAATAAAGGCTTAAAATATCTTAGTTGTTAACACCTGCACATTTCCTGAATTAAATTGTCCAGTGCTGATCTTAGTGCAGAACGGTGCACTGAGATGGAGACAGTAAAAGTCATAAATTGCAGAGAGGATCCTGTGTGCTGTCAAGATTCTGACAATTAAACCGTGTGGATGGTTTTCCTTCACCTGTGTCGTAATAACTTTTTAAAGAAATGATACTTTGTATTTTAATGACTTATTAGATCTAAGGATTTAATGAACCTTCTTCATGTCATAAATAATGAGTCACCATTGGGTCCATATTTTCAGCACGCTTGCAATGACCTACCTTACTTTCAAGTTGTTCTGACAATCTATCTCTCTGCGTAGAAAGGAGACTGTTGTTCGTGGGGAGCGTCTGACCGTGAGCCGCTCTGAGTCCCGGGAGACAAAACCACTAGGAAGGCCCGGTGCAGACGAGGGGCCCGCCCGGCCGGTACCATCCCTGGGCTCCTCAAGAGGGGCATGGCGGTAGATGGAAGATGGAGTCTGAGACATATAGGGAGTCCAGTGAATAAAATGAAACGATCAGCCATGATTGAATGGCGCAGCTTATTTGGTGGTCCAGATGGCCTACTTCTCCTCCTCTGGCTTTTGGTCTTGTGGATTAGTCTAATTTAATTTAAAAAAAAGAACAAAACAACTGGGACTTAGAAGTTTGAGATACATTCACGCCAGAAAAGTGTAAGGGGCTTATATTGTCATTGAAAACTAATTAAACCTGTTTACATGTTAACCTGAAATTGACAGGTCAGAAATGGATAGTAACGAAAACAAATGCGCCAAATCTATTGGCGCTGTTGCGAAGAGAAGAGACACAACCTCGAGGCCTGTCGATCCTCCGACAAAGGCACAGATGAATAAACACACTGTGAAGACGGTGAAGATCTGGAATTTGAACAACTTCCGGATGAGCGCCTACTGTATCCGGACTCTCCAGTGGACAACATTTTACGGAAAACTGGAGACAGTAGGTTTCTGATTACCTTTCTGGCGATTTATACGGATAGATCTCGGAGGACCTGGCCTTGGAGGCTCTTTTTATTTAAAGAAAATTCGTTACTGGATAGGTGAGACCAAAAGAAGGGACGTGTATCCGAATTCAGGTTTGAAATACATGATGTGATGTTTTAAAACCCGGGAAGAAGTGACCAACAGGCAACAACCACGAAAACCTAAACCTAAGATGGAGGAAGAAAGTACAAAGAATTGGAAGTGGGCTCTCCATCCCCTGCCCCTCTTTCATCCCCTGCGGGTATTTATCATAAAATCCTAGATGACGGGCTGCCGGAAAACCGGAATATGGAAATAGTAATGCAATAGTTGCCACGTCGGCCGAATCACATTGAACCCAGCAGTTGCAAGGACAAGTATAACTGTCACAGTCCCATTCCTGGAAACACCTTTGCCCATATGAATAGGTTTCTCCATTCTGTGCCTCGAGCACAGACAGCTTTCTGCTCCCATGGAACAAGAACGGTCCCAACCTGTGGACATTCCGCACAATGTAGGGTGCAAACGCGGTTACAGGTCAGCAGAGTGCAGTCTCAATCAAATTCATGATGGATATCAGAAAATATCAGAAGAAAGCCGAGGCTCATGCCGGAGAGCGTAAGATGATGTGGTTAAAGAGCCATTTTTTTTTTTTTAGCCCTGAATGCAGAGCCGCCAAAACACAGCTAAACCCTGTCAGATAAATTACCCCCTGGAAGGAGACTACTCGGTAACCAATGTATCCCTGGGAATAAAGCCTCCCTCTAAAAATAAATATCTGGTCCGGTGAAACGTTTAAAAGCGGAAATTCCGGGCGCCTTTTCAATTGGTGTAACCCATTTTGGTCCCGATACTGGAGTAATAATGACAGATACTCTTAAGACTGTCTTAGTTTAGGACCACTTGCACAACGATTTGCACAATGTTCTGCAGCAAGACGTTAAGTTAGGAAGGGTGTAAAAGAGGGGGAGTTGGACTACTAATCATGGCCAATATCACAGCTGCACTCAGGAGTGATATAAGCCCATGTCGGATCTGTTTGGGCACTTCAGACGGGGCTTGGAACTCCAGGACATTGATCGTACTATCACTACTCTGAAAGAGGTCAATTTGGTGATCCTGTTAACATGATTTTTCAAGTTATGCAGAGTAATCGGCAGCTCCTCAAGCCATTTCAATCCCGCCGCTTGGCATACTTTGGCCAGACTGTCTTTAAGTACTGCATTCATCTTCTCCACTATTGCCGATTATTCTAGACACACGTCACCCCCAGGTGAATTCCAGGGTTTGGTCCAATGCTTTAGTTAATTTCCCCTTAAAGTACGTTCCTCCATCACTAATAGCTTTACAAGGAATCCCAGATCGGAGAATGATCTCTTTCATCAGTAATTTATCTGCAGTCCCGGTGTCATTTTTTTTTCGGATGGGAAAGGCCTCCATCCATTTCGAAAGCATATCCATTATTGTTAACAGATATTTATATCCGCCACTTGCTGACATATGTGCAAAGTCTATCTAGTGAACGTGTGATTCATAAATGGTATAGATATTCTCAGTTTCACCTCAGCTAAGAACCAGGCTCTAGTGAGAGCAAATAACTCAACTGCTTGTGCTGATGTTCCTAAAGGGGTGGTGGGGGTGGGGGGAATCCCACCTCCAAACCTCATGAAGAGTCACCACAAAATCCTCAACCCGTGAGTCGAAATGATTAAGTATACACGATGAACCATCAGTAAAAGTAATCACAACTTGTTTATTTAAAGGGGTAGAAATGAATACAAGACCAGGGAGGTAGTAGCTTCTACAGGTAACACACAATCCTGCCGTGAATAGTAACCAGTTTGGCCAAATTAAGGGTGGGTGCTCTGTTAAACTCAAATTTAGCTTTGATAATAGCAAACATTGTTCGTCTTTCTGCCGTAAAATGTTGTGTAGCAGCTGAATTGAGGAGTGGCATTACTGCGTGAGAAGTCAGCACTGTGCAGCGATGGTCCAATATTACAGGCGCTGCTTTTTCGACCATCACGACTGTCGCTGCCACAGTTCATGTGCAGCCAGGCAGGCTCTGAACCACGGGTTGTAATTGAGTGGAATCCTATGCGACCGGTCTTTTCAATTGACCGTGTTCCTGAGTCCAGCACGGCGCTCGCAAACTCCTCCTTTTCATTATTACATAACCGGAAGGATTTAGAGTAGTCGGGAATGCCCAAGGCCGGTGGGTGCAGCAATTTCTTCCTTAGAACCTGCTCTGCCTGTTGCATTTCTGGGCTCCATTGGAGTTGGGACGGTGCGTCCTGTAGCATTCCTGCCTGGAGCACAATATCACAGGTTCTGTATTGAAGAACCCGGAGTCGATAATAACCTGTCATTCCGAGGAATGCACCTGTTTTTTTTAAATTTTTTTGGTTTAGGAGATTGTGCGATGACAAGACAAGACCAACACGAATGAACACCAGACAGTACCAATCTAGGTCCGGTGAGGGAACTAGACAGAAGTGTAGGCGGGGGCTGCAGACGAAGGCTAGAGGCGAGAGGAGCAGAGAAGGGATTCAGACAAGGAGAGAGGACAGAAATTACAGACCGGGGCCAGGTCTAGGACTTGACTGAGAACTGGGAAGCCGCCAGGGCCAGAACTTGACTTGGTGCTTGAATGCCGTCAAGGGCAGGACTTAAGTTGGTGCTTGGATGCCGCCAGAACCAGGACTTAACTTGGTGCTTGAATGCCGCCAGGACCAGAACTTGACATAGTGCTTGAATGCCGCCAGGGCCAGGACATGGCTTGGTTCTTGATTGCCGCCAAGGTCAGGACTTGACTTGCTGCTTGAATGCCGCCAGGATCAGGACCTGGCTTAGTGCTTGAATGCCGCCAGGGCCAAGGCTTGACTTGGTGCTTGAATGCCGCTAGGGACAGGACTTGACTTAGTGCTTGAATGCCGCCAGGGTCAGGACTTGACTTGGGGCTATAATACCGCGAGGGACAGGACTTGACTTATTTGCTAGAATGCCTCCAGGGACAAAACTTGACTTGGTGCTTGAATGCCGCAAGGTGCAGGACGTGACTTGGTGTCCGAATGCCACAAGGTCCAGAACGTGACATGGTGCTCGAATGCCGCAAGAGCCAGAACGCGACTTGGTGCTCGAATGCCGCCAGGGCAAGTCTTGACTTGGTCCTTCAATGCCGCAGGGCCAGCGCTTGACTTGGTGCTTGAATGCCGCCAGACCCAGGACTTGACTTGGTGCTTGAATGCCACTAGACACAGGACTTAACTTGCTGCTTGAATGTCACCAGAGCCAGGACTTGACTTGGTGCTACAATGAGGCCAGGGTCAAGACTTGACTTGGTGCTTGAATGCCACCAGGACCAGGGCTTGGCTTGGTGCTTGAATGCCGCAAAGTCCAGGAATTGACTTGGTGGTTGAATGTCGCAAGGTCCAGAACGTGACTTGGTGTTCGAATGCCGCAAGGCCCAGGACTTGACTTCGTGCTGTGAATGCCGCTAGGGAAAGTCTTGACTTGGTGCTTGAATGCCGCCAGACCCAGGACTTGACTTGATGCTTGAATGCCGCCAGGGCCAGTATGTGACTTGGTGCTTGAATGCCGCAATGTGACTTGATGCTTGAATGCCGCCAGGGCCAGTACGTGACTTGGTGTTTGATGCCACAAGGGCCAGGACGTGACTTGGTGCTTGAATGCCGCAAGGGACAGGACGTGACTTGATGCTTGAATGCCGCCAGCGCAAGGACTTTGCTTGGTGTTTGATTGCCACCAGGGTCAGGACTTGTCTTGGTACTTGGATGCCGCCAGAGCCAGGACTTGGTACCTGAATTCCGCCAGGACCAGGACTTGACTTGGTACTTGAATGCCCCCGGATCACACTTGACTTTGTGCTAGAATGCCACCATGGACAGGATTTGACTATGTGGTAGAATGCCGCCGGAGCCAGGACTGGACATGGAGCTTCCGGGTAGTGGCGAGCTCTCGAGTCGGCCCAGGAAGAGTAGTCAGCTGTTCTTGATTCCCTCCGGCGGGTTAACTGAATGACCCACCTCGGTGAGGAAACTTTGCAGGCTCGCTTTGGCGAAGTAACTGGACAGGGTTGCTCCGGTGAGGAGAGGTGAATTACTGGCACTCGCTTCGGCAGAGACTAGGTTTGCTCTGGCCAGATGACATCGGCACACCGTAATTTGTATGACTTTGCAGACGCTCCTGCGCCGAACGGCTGAAAGCCAGAGGCTATAAACTACCGGTTCAGCCGAGCGTTAATTTCCTCTAATCATCAAAGTTGAGGGACACGGGAAAACAGGGAATCAACGGTCCGGATCGTAACATAAACAAGGTAAATTTAAAGGGACCCCGATCCGGACCATGACACCAGACCATCATCGAGTAGCTTTAGAAAACCTTCGAGCAGGATATTGGTTCCCCTCCAGTTCAGATGCAACGTTTCCCTTTAGCACAGGTCATACCTTCCCTAGAAAAATAATCCAATGATTCAAAAATTTGAAACCCTGTGAAACTGCATCATCTCCTCAGCCACTCATTTATCTGTTTGATCATTCCATTCCTACCTGCACTACCCTGTGGCACTGGGATTAATCCGGAGATTACCACCCTTCTCTTCAGGCTCTTTCCGAACTCAGTGTGTGAGGCCTCTTCCCGTTTTTTGACAATGGCATTGGTGCCAATTTGCGCAGACTCTTCAAACTTCCCCTTGACAACATCCTACAGCTGCACCTGTCCACCCTGGACCATAGCAATGGGAAGGAAACACACCATCCTGGTGTCTCCTTTGGGCCCCAGTATCACCTATCTGTCCCCCTAAATGCTGAGTCTCAGATAACAGGTCACAGGCCAGGTGTTAGAGGGTTGGAATAATAAATGCCTACACTGCTTTCCACCCATAGACCAAAGACGTGATCCTGAGACTGAGCCCGCGTTCACGGTTAGAATACAAAGTTCGCTCTTGGATGAGGAGCTCCAGAGCCAGTGATGGATTCCGCGAGCATCTCACACCGACCCTGGTACCAGTGGAGTTGCTCCACGGTAGCTGGGTGGGAAGGCTTTACTGAAAACGCAATTACACACACACAACGCGGTTCTGGCATTGTGTCCTGTCCTGGTTCTAGGGAGGATCTCTCAGTGGAACTGGAATTATACTGTATTCCTGATCAGTCCTCAGGGAACAACACCTTGGTGTGGAGAGTTCTTAGGGAATATGTTGCATTGGCACTAGGTGCTCAGCTCTCCCACGGAACATGTACAAATGACCAGAACTCACCGCTTTGCTGATCTCAGTGTCTTTTTCCCCACGGTCACTGGGACGCGCAGCATGTGCCATCTTGTTGTACAATATTTCACAACTTGGTCGCTATGCAACCGCCATCTTATGCATGGCAATGGGCAGAGGCTAAATTGCATTCTCATCTTCCCCGTGATCATCGGATCAAATATTGACATACCATTCCTCGTAAGATATGAATGAATTTTCAATTAGTATTCGTATTGTGTGACGTTGTTTCTCTCGGAGTGGAGGCAACTAAAAGTCATACCTGAGATTTTTGGAAGTCATGAACGTCACAGACAGATAGACACAGGAATATTTTCCATTTAAATCTGGAATGTACATATCTATGCCCAAATGAGGCGATGCATGCAGAGAGGCTAACAAAGGACGAGGAAACTCATCAATGGTGGAATATGGAGAGCCACAGAGGACCAGAGGGACCCAGGAAAACATGTAGACAGATCTCAGAAGATAGAGGCCTAGTTCGGTAGGTCATTTAACAGACGGACACAGATTTGTCTTTGATGGGTAAAGGTAATGAATGCCAGAGCGGAGAGCTCTGTTTGAACTACAGAAACACAGATCTGTCTAAAACCTGGAGCATATAGGACCACAGAGACATAGAGACACATCGACATTAAAATTAGTAGGAGGATTCCCCACTTTATTCTACATTCTATTACTGAAAGGGATATGGAATTGATCTGTATTCACAGTCTGCAAGTTCTTTTTTTTTCAATGTACCTCAGTAAATTGTCTCTTTACTCATGGTCACTGGAATAATTAGGTAGACTCCAATAGTGTAAATTAATGATCAGTTTATGCAAATACATTGTGAGTTGATTGTCCCTTTTCCGACTCATACAAAATAACTACCTTCACTGAAATTGGTACCGTCTATACTAAATATGAATATCAACTACAGGTAGCTTAATATATTTGTGAAAATTGTATTTTTATTAAAGAAATGCAGATAATTGGATATGACGATTCAATGCGAGAATCATGGAACAACTTACAAAAACAATTTGAATTATGAACCCCACACACTCACATTGTACCAGAGACTGACAGGTACAGAATGAACCCCACACTCTCGCACGATACCAAAGACTACAGCTACAGAATAAACCGCACACTCTCACTGTACCAGAGTCTGACATGTACAGGATGAACTCGGCACTCTCACACTGTAACAGTGACTGACAGACGCAAAATTAATTAGAAGCTGACACGCTTTAACAGAGACAAGAAGATAGAGGATTAACTTCACAATCCTGCAGTCTACGAATCTGTCTCTGTATGTCTGCCTGAATTTCCATGTATCTGTTTGCTCTTCTGCTTGTCTGACTCTCTCTCCTTCAAACATTTTACCTTATGCTTGTCGTTCTCTCGTTTTCTCGTTGTTTTCCAACAATTTGTATGTATTCATCTCCCAATTTCGTGTACTATTTTTATATTTAATCGATCTAACTATTCCTTTGCAGATTAAAACGTTTCCTTTCAATTTTCCTTTAACCTCTGGCAGATTAGAGATGCCATAAACCGCGATTGCATCAGCAACATCGCACACAAAATACCGGAGGAGCTCAGCAGAGTTCGCGTGTGTTGGCTTGGTTATCCTGCTCGTACAGATTTTCTAGTGTTTCTACATTATAAATGTGGACATTCATCTGACCATTTCCATCCTTTGGTCTCTGTATGACATTTCTGTATGTATCATCATTCAAGAGGTTTTGTCTGTGTGTGTGTGTGTGTGTCTGTGTATGTCTGTGTGTGTGTGTCTGTGTGTCTGTGTGTGTGTGTCTGTGCGTGTGTGTGTGTGTGTGTGTGTGTGTGTGTGTGTGTGTGTGTGTGTGTGTGATTGCGCGCGCATGGTTGTGCGGCTAGAAAGGAGTTGACGGACTGAAGGGCAGTTCAATATTGACAACTGCTGTGGCAGAAGGTCGTGGTCGGTGAACTCTGTTTGCTAATGAACAATTAGCCAACACAACCGTGAAATCCGAAAATCTGGCTGCTCCGTGACGAAGTTCGGTCTTTGTAATCAAAGTTCTCGCAGCTCTTCCACCGAATTAGTGACTGCTGAGGTAATGGCAAGGAATTTTGGTATATTTGTCACCTGCAGATATTCTGTTGTTTGTGATTTATATCAGAGACAATGGCATTAAAGGAACGTTGTTTGTTCCAGTGACTATAACTGAGAAAGTTAGTTAGGGGTTTCACAGTATCTCTCGAGAGAGAGTTCGTTTATATAAATCAGGGGCGCCTTGAATACATCAGCTGTCTGCCGGAGCTGTGTATTCAGGAGCAACAGAAATCACAGATACTCACGGAAATGCTGTATCCATTCATCTGGCGGATAGAAGACGATTACTATCCTTTTACTTCAGCCTTCAGCCTTTGGGATTCCCTGTAAGTCGTAGGGACAGCGGCCGTTGGTGGGGCTTGTCCTGTCGCTGGTTTCCACTGTCACCTGCACAGTCCCCGGATTCCGCTTTTCAGGAATGGTGTGGAAACAATGGGCATGTGGATTCTTGCATCTAGATCTAAAACAAACCGTTGCAGGAATTCAACGAATCCGCCAACTTCTGTGGGACGGAAAATGTCAGACAGGGTTGTTCCAGCCGTTTGTGATCAATAATGGGATGGTCGGGTCTCTGTGCTTTTGGTCTTGTAGCAGCTGCACTGCATTTGCAAATATTGTATTTGTACAGCCCGCCGATATTCTACCAATTGATCGTCTGCATGTGTATGCGAAAGATTGTCTGAGTGAAGTACAACAATTAAACCATCGGCTGGTAGCAACACTTTAGCAAATGTGCGGAGTTCCGTATTGTAAAATGAAACTGTTGTGGAGTTTGATAAAATGTGTGCGATGTAAAGCACTTAATGGACAAAACAATGAAGTCGTTGTTGAGTCAATTTACACAAGCGACGCGGAGCTTCAAGTTGTCAATACTGTGAAATATATGCTATTATATCTGCACCTGACACGGTTAATTACGGCCTCGAGTTTGCTGCTGGGCGTTGAATTCCTCTCCCCTGCTTCCCTGTGATGGATTCAGAGGGAGGTGTTATGTCTGTCTGTGATGTTGTGTCAGACTGCGCTGTACCTGTTGCAATCAGTCAATGTTCTGTTGTAAAGTCAGGGAGGTGCCAAATGCTGGAATGGGAAACAAATTCGGGGAATGCTGGAAATCCCAAGCGGCAGGCAGCTTGTATTGAAAGAAAAAAACAGTTAACATCCGTGTCAGGGGTCTCTCTGAGGACAGTTCTGTTTTTCCCCATACTGTGTTCTGTTTTGTCTGGATAAGTACTTCCTGCATTTCCTGTTTTGGTTCCACACTTCAGCTGTTCTGTCGCTGACGGGGATCGACATGGAAGATGATAATTGTCTAATGGAAGAATTCCGCCATCAAAGTCCGGATTGATTTATTTCATCCAGATGAGATGCGAAAGACGCTAGTAGAAAAGAAATTCTATACATTATTGACTCTGATGACGTTTTAGCTTTCCGCTACCACTTCATATACCGTTCAGCAGTAAGGAATCTGTATGCAGATCATATTGACTTTATCTTGCGGTGTAAGCTCATTCTCTGTTTCCGCCAGCTCTGCGCTCTCTCTCGACCCTTTAACCAATAAATGAAACAATAAAGGGGAAATCAGAGGGACGAAGAGGTGGTTGAGCCAGAATTGGTTGTTCCCTCTGTCAGTTAATTTCCCTGTTATTCTCGATGGCCTGTTTATTATAATCCATGGTCTGGCTTTTGGTAAATTATTCTACGCAGGCAGGCATTTGACCACCCTGACATATATCCTACAACTGTTCGCATATATGTTGTTAGGAATGAATTTATGATCCAACACGTGTATCAATGGTGTAACTCAGAGAATGCTGTGAAAACAGTTGAAGTCGGCTCTTGTGTAGATTTGATTACTTTACATGCCCATCAGCTCCCTGGGCCTTTCTTCCATGGCCTTCTGTCCTTTCCAATCAAATCACTCCTTCTTCAGCACTTCATCCCTTTACCAATAGTCTTCCAAGTTATTGACTTCAGTCCCCTCCAGGTTCCACCTATCACCTATCAGCGTGTACATTTTCCTCCCCTCCACCACCTAACCCTGACTTCTAGTCTCTTCTTTTACTGTCTTTGTGAAGGGTATAGGCCGAAATGTCGACCGTTTCCTCGTTTCCATGGATGCTGCCTGGCCTGCTGAGTTCCCCCAGCATTGCGTGTATTATTTTGATTTCAAGCATCTGGAGACTTTCTTTTGTTTGTGATTTGGTCCTGATCACGGTGAGACCCCTGTCTCCCATCAGCTCTTTACTCCTGTCAAACACGGACACAGGGGCAGTTTCCAGCGGCCAATGGACGCAGCATCCAGTGCGACTTTGGTATATCGAAGGAAACCGGTTCAATCACTTTTGATTCTTACCATTCAACAGTTGACCTCGTTGACTGCTGTCCGCGATGTTCAATGTCACAGCGCAGCAGTTTCCTGGCGAGTTTCTCAGACCGTCAGCCGGAGTCCACTGCCTCACATGCTACCTGATACTGGGAATTTCATTGTCAGACGAGACTATGAAACCCCAGCAGTGAGATAGAAAGCACGGAACGAAAGATAGGGCAAAATCACAAGTTGATACTGTGCTTTCAGAGCTCGCTAGGACTGATGTTGTTGAATGAGGATGTGAAATCAGGAATGATCCATGTCCTACCATAGCAGTGTCCCGGCAGGCAGGACTCACTTAACGATACCGGATGTGAACTGTTACGGGAGCAATTAAGTGAAAGCACAGTGCACCAGCGATCAGGGTAGAGGAGCCTCACCACAGCTCTGATTTGTTGTGGAATCGGGCAAGCAGAGTCATGGGCTTTATAGACAGACGCATTAGAAAACAGGTGAACGAAGTCCGGTGCATATAGCTCAGGCCACAGACTCCAGTGGTGGTGTTAGGGGTGGGAGAGGGGGTGTAGATCAGAGCCGATTGTGTTGTGCCGGAAATCGAGGAAAAAGCTGCAGACAATGAAAATGATAACCAAAACTGACGATGATGGAAGCATACAGAGAGAAAAAAAGAGGCATTGTTAACTACTCCACATAAAACGCTGATTTTCGAAGGTGCCGGCTAATCTATTTAATATACTCAGTATTTTCTGAATGTTTTGGAGTATTGTATTCATGCTTCAGCAAAGATGGGACTTTCACAAGGGGGGCGCTGGGAGAGGACCCAAATGCAAGACACAAACACATCTTCTGAGGTTAACTAAATTGTGTTTATTGCTCGTTACAAGGACAACAAAGCAGAAGCGGGAATAGCCTATGGGACAAGGAATCAGGCCCTGGACTAGACTGGGACTCAGGATCTGGTCTTCAACTCGGAACACGGTCCTCGGAGCCAGGACTCGGAACACGGACCTCGAAGCCAGGACTTGATACTTGACACCCCCAGAACTAGGGCTTGATACTTGAAACCCCCAGAGCCAGGACTTGATACTTGAAACCTCCAGAGCCAGGACTTGATACTTGAAACCCCCAGAGCCAGGACTTGATACTTGAAACCTCGGAGCCAGGGACTCTTCTTATTCACAGGACAGACTTAGACATAGACATAAAACATTGATTCGTGAATCCTTCTCAGAATCAGGATGGAGTCGGGACTCTTCTTATTCCTTGCACAGATTCTGAGACAGGACATGTAACAGTGAGCCGGGAATCCTGTTTAGACACAGACGGAGTCAGGACTCTTCTTGACACAGGGTCAGGACTCTTCGAGGGTACAGGGTCTGGACCCCTTTTAGACGCATGACAGGTATACAGAGACCACACTACGATAGACAGTACTATATCTGGGCACAAGTACGCTGCAAGCAGCGGCGAGCTCTTGACTCACGCCGGCGGGTTAACTTTGACTGACCCACTCTGGCAAGGGAAGGCGGCTTGCAGGCACTTGCTTCGGGAGGTGACTAGGCTTGCTCCGGCAAGAAATTCAGTTGGCTCCGGCCAGACGTCATTGGCTCGCACTACCTTCGGTGACCTCGTTAACGTTGTCTCGCCGAACGGCTGAAAGCCGGAGACTTACAAACTGCCGCTGAAGCCGAGACTAAATTGCCTCTAATCACCAAGCCCGAGGGACACGAGAAACCCAGGAACCAAAGGGAAACAGGGAGTCAACGGTCCGGATCGTAACACAAAGTGAATTTAAAGGAAACCCGATCCGGACCATGACAAGGAAGGCGTTAGAGAGTGAGCAGAAAAGGGCGACTCGAATAATTGTACCAGGTAATATTTTCGATCATTGAAACCGAGTTTGTTCGGCATGGAACCGAACCGGTGGCGAGGGAATCGGATGAATATCAAATGTAATAGTAGCCGCTGAAATATTACGCGAACACTTATTTTGAACCTGGAAATAAAAGGAAAGTTGTTAATGAAATAGCTGAAGATGGTTGAGACCAAGAGGCAGCTGTGAGGAATTTCTATAGAGATGTCCTGGCCTGGGGCGATCAACGGATGAGAAAAAAACAACTGCTTTCCAATTTGGGGGAGATGAATGCCGCCATTAGAGTACCTCCCTGTGGTCCCCGGTGACTGTCGTTTTATCTAAGGAAGATTGGGCAGAGATTGACAATATCATTGACCGATGGGATAACAATAAGGAGATATGGAATGTATGTGAATTTTCGGGATGTGATAACAATCCATGCGCCAGGTTGGATTCAGAGAGGGTGATGGATGTTAATGGATCGGCAGGTGACTGAAGATGGGATCCAAACCTACTTCACAATCACTGCTGTGGCTAAACTAACCTTTTGTATAGTTCCTCATATAAACCTGTCCAATTATTTTTAAATTCTTTTCTCAGCTCTGCACTGTTCGTAAGTTGTTCGTAAGCTCACTTAGACAGGTCACTGACGTCTATTGTGAATCGTGTTTTCCTTCCTTACCGAAAGAACAGGTACCTGCCATCTTGAAGAAAAAAAATGCTGTATTTCCAGTCTGACAATCCATTCTCAATTTATTTCAGCACAATTTCACCACTATTTGATGCTCATCGTCTTTAGAATGTAAGTGAACATAGTAAATAACTTCTAGTGGTCCAGACACTTACCTACTTGTTCGCTATTTTCCTTAATACATTTTTCTTCCTGCACTGCAGTTGGTGTGTTGTTCGCCACCAATGACTTCATCCAGATCATTATCATGTAACATGAAAATAAATGATTTCATCATGGACTCCTTCAGAAAACAACCAGTCACCAGCAGCGAACTAGAAAAGGCGTTTTATTCCCACCCTTGTCCTCCTGCGAACCAGCTAAATTTATACTAATGCGAGTATCTATGCTCAAATACCAAGGACAATTATTTTCTTTAACACTCCCGTGTGTTATTTTGTCAAATACCTTTGGAAAATCTGGGTAAACAACATACATTGTGACGCTTTTTTCTATCCTGCCTAATTTTTCACCCTCAGAATTCCAACAGGTTGGACAAGATTTTTTTTTTTTTTGCTTAACACGATCACATTGTCTTTGACCTGTTAAGTCATGAGCCACCAAAATTTATTCTTAATTATCAGACCTCAGCATTTTCCCAGTCACTGACGTCGGACAACTGGTCTATGATTTCCTATCATAGTCTGTCTCTCTCGCCTCTTCATTATTAAAGTGACATTTGACGCTCTTTGCACTAGTACCATGAACATTGCAGTTATACTCGCACAAATAAACTGACTCCATCGTTTCATGTTCCAGGTAAATTCTTCCAGTTTGTCAGAGAGAAACACACTCAGGTTCCACGGATCGATAAGCCACCGAATTTGAATAGAATTCTACCAATGCAAAACAATATGTTCACTTGTCACGTGTTTCATTGGTCCTGATTCCGGCATGAATCCAATGTTTTCAAATTCAATGTTGCTAATATAACTATCGAATTATCAGATATTAATTCGTTGGTACAGTTGTCCCACTTAACTAAAATAATTTTCATGTCTTCACTAGGAGCTGCAAGCTACTAATGTTCGCTCACTAGACTACATGAAAATTTGGCAGATTAACCAGACATTTTAATGTTATGGAATTTTATTTGAAATTACAGCATTACTTGCAATTCGATTTTGGTTCTATTTACAGAGCCGACCATTTAATGCCAACCAGATGTTTGACTCCATTCTTGAGCTCCTCCCTGAATTTCCTCTGTGACAGTGTGTAGATACACGTGTTGGCGCAGGTACAGAGAAATTGCAACATGAACCCAGACTGTTGCAAAATATACGTAGGGGTATTCAAATATCTGTTTGTGTAAAAGTAATTCTGAGGTTGCCATTTAAGAGCATATACAAAAACGGGGAGCCTCAAGAATATGAAATTGGCTGATAGAGCGAGCAACAAAATCATTGACTTTCTCCGGTTCTCCATCTCCGGATCCTTTTTATTTTCTTTGACGTTCCTGAGCTCCCGGCGGACTCTGTTTGCCGTTATAATATTACTGACTGTTAAAGCATTAAAGAATAGAATCAAACTAATTGGCAACGAAGTTGTAAGGACACCGCTAAACAGCTGGTAAATTACGGTAATCCGCTTTGAGAATGCAGCTCCAGGGTACATGGTCAATGATAAGGTAAGGATCTACCGCGAAGTAAAATGGAACACGCCTCGCACAACTCCTTATACACACAGTTACTATCATCACGGTCGCTGTCCTCTCGGTGCAGAACCGTTCCCGCAGTTTTTGACTGCAGATTGCAATACAATTGCAATACCATTGTTGCGAGCCTCAGGACAAGTGTCATGGCGCAGATCGGTGTAATCAGCAAAGAAGAGGCGTACATATAAATACTACTGAACCGATCAAGTACAACAGCAACGATTGTACACATTAAATCGGATGCTGCCATTCCTACCAGATAACGCGATATACATTTGGACAGTCCGCATTTTCCCCGAGACAGGATCACAATCGCCATTAAATTAACTGCAACAAAGCAAAAAGAAGTTAGTTTCAAATACTCTGATCCGTTTGATTTGATTTGCATGCTTAAAAGTGCGTTGTTCTGGAGTGAATGGACCTCATTATTTGATCCCACGCCGTGTCTGATGTGGATTCGAAGAATGGACATATAGTGTTTACGTGCTCCGTACCTGCCGTTTGATTGTAGGACCCTACAGACAGTTGTGTCACAACTTTCTCGCAGTTTACAGCGAGAATTATGTATACTTGCTAGTGGGCGGCTTATCAACCTACTATTGTAAACGAATAGAGAGACCTACTTTCGCTGATAAACGATGGGGTTACAAAGAGAGATGCAGCGACGGTGAAGATATTTTCATTTCTTTTTTTTTGTAATATAATTTTTATTGAGTTTTCAAAAAGAATACATGAAAAGATAAAATCTACCCTCCCCCCTCCCCTTAACCCTCCCCCCCTCCCATATATAGTCCTACCTTAAAAGAAAGAAGAGAGAAAAAAAAAAGAACCGCCTGGGTATTGGAAGGTTTCCACACGCACCATGGGATTCAAAGTAAATTTGGTATAATTATTCGTTACTTTCCCCAAGGGACCAGGATCTTTATCGGAGCACTTAAATATGCCATCCTATCTTTTGTAAATAAGGGCGCCAAATATTCAAAAATGTTACATATTTATCTCTTAAATTATAAGTAATTTTTTCGAGTGGAATAGAACTAGCCATTTCATTATTCCAACGATCCATACTTAAATACGAATCAGATTTCCAAGTAACTGCTGTAGTCTTCTTAGCTACTGCCAATGCAATTTTTATAAATTCTTTCTGATATTTATTCAATTTAAGCTTCGGCTTAATCCCTTCAATATCACCTAATAGAAATAATACAGGGTTATGTGGAAGTTGAGTTCCAGTAATTTGTTCCAATAAGATTCTTAAATTTATCCAAAAAGGTTGAATTTTAAAACAAGACCAAGTAGAATGTAAAAAAGTACCAATTTCTTGATTACACCGAAAGCATTTATCGGATAGATTTGAATTTAATCTACTTTTTTTTGTGGTGTAATATATAATTGGTGTAAAAAATTATATCGTACTAATCTAAGTCGAACATTTATTGTATTTGTCATACTGTCAAGACAGAGTCTTGACCAATTTGTTTCATCAATATTAATATTCAGATCTGTTTCCCATTTTTGCTTTGACTTATGGGTTCCTTGTTTAATTTTCATTTCAATGAAGGTTTGTTTCTGTTTGATACTAAATCAGGTGCAGGACAATATATGCTGGGAAAGCTTTGGAAGGTCGAATAAAGTAAAATACAAGAACAATATCATCATTAACACTTATTTAACTGCTAAAATTGAGAAAAGAATCGACCATACCAAACGATTAGCACTGCCAGAGAAAAATAAGGAGAGCATATGCTTAAACCTGAACAAACTTAAAACACTCCTCAGAGGCGGCACCATCTGTAACAGGTTTTATGGTAACGATTATACCGTACAGCAGGGACAGAAAAAAATAAAAGTAAAATATAACAGCCAATTCCAAATACTTACTAGGGATACCAATCGCTGCCAGTACAGGATAGTAAATGCGCACTATGTAGTAAATTGCTGGATATCCCATTTTCTGTGTGAAACAGCAATCAGTTCAAAATGGTCCAGCTGCCGATATTGACCGCTGTTTGCCTTGTAAGCCCTTATATGGGAACGGAAAGTGCACCGTGACAATTAGTCATTTCACCTAGTTGGTCAAATCAGTGACAGTGCATTGAACAAACACTCAGGTAAACCACTTTTATGAGCTGTGTCATCGTACAAAGAAAATCCCTCCTCGGAGAAATCATAAAATAGCAATTATGTTATGTTTGGTTTATTCGCCCTTCTTAAATGAGAATATTATAGACTCCCTCTCGATGACAAAAACTTTGTGCTTTTCAAAATGCTACAATTATTTGACTCAATATTTTGTTAACGTGCAACGCAACACTCAAATAATGATCATTTCTAACAGCAGGCGCAATGCATTAAGGTTCTGAAAATACGAAATAACATTTAGTTTGCCTGTTACTTGAGGCAAACGTTTACCTGGAAGAAGATTCACGCCTCCTCTTTGCTTTCAGTTTGTTTTCGTGCTGTAATAGTGGTCAAGGTAGATGAGAAATAAAGTAGTAACCAATTAGAGTAGTTATGTAACTGGAGAAACTTCACCAAATCCACACTAATATGAGGGTCATCTGTGACGAACGGAAGGCGACTGTTTCATGAAAGCATCTGTAACATATGGACAGATTAAATACAGAAAACAAATTGAGCATAGAAGTGCACTGTTTATCCGAAACACCCGGAAGATCACAACCAGATACCAGCCCAACTTGCCACAATGAACATCATATTCATTTCTTGCAGGTGCATTATTTTCATACATTGTTCATTCTATTCATTTTCCTTTTTTGCCATTTTTACAAGACTCATAATTTACCGCAATGTACCAGGTTTTCGGAGATTTAGAGAAGACAGAGGAGGAGATGAAATGTGGAATGGGGCGTGGATCTTGCAAGACTAATCAGGGTCAATATCACAGCTGCGCTTAGGGACCATGGGAAGTTCACCCACTGAGTCTGTTTGGGTAGAACTCCAGAATAAGAATAAGATGATGAACTTAGTCAATAAGAAAAAGGCAAAATATGTTATACTTCGACAGTTAGGATCAAACGAATCACAAGAAGCCAGAAAAATAAAGACCAAATTGCTGGGCCCTTGATGAGTATAACTGTGTCCTTTTTTAGCGACAGACGAGGTCCTGCAAGATTGTTGAGAGCCAAGAGAAAATCCTGGGATTTACAGAACGCTAGTCTCACGAAAGTGTTCGAGAAATTTGTGGAGAAATTTCATTGGAACTGGGTAGATGAACATTTGGAAACCCATGCCCTAATTATTGCGAGTTAGCATGGCTTAGTCCTGGGCAGGTCATGTTTTAGCAACATGACTGAGTTTTCTGACGTGCCGACTAGGTCAGAGGATGTTGTCTACCTTGAGAAAGCCCCTCGTGGGAGGCTAATACAGAAAGTGAATATGCATGCGGTCTGCGCGAATTGGCTGCTTAGATTCAGAACTTGCTTGCAGATGGGATACAGAGGGTAGTAATTGAAGGGACATTTCAGCTGGAGTTCATTAATTAGTGGGGTTCTGCAGGGATCTGTGTTGGGTGCTCTGTTACTTATGATGCAGATAAATGACCTGGATGAAAATGTGCATTGGTGGGTTTGTAAATTTGTGAATGGTACTACGATTGCTGGAGTTGTGTGCAGGAAAAAAAAACTGCCAAATAATACAGCATAATATAGATCCGTTGCAGGTTTACTGTGAGAGCAGGCAGTTGGATTTTCATTTTAAAAATCTTTTTATTGATGCATAATCTTCTACAGCTTTAAAATAGTACAAGATTACAGCAAATGAATATATATACACAGTTACTAAAGCTGAAAAAAACTTATCAAAAAGGATAATATGATAATGAAAAAAATTATGAAGAATAAAAGGAAAAAGAGAACCCCAACTACTAAAAAAGAGAGAGAGAAAAAAAAAACAATAACTACAAGAGAAAGAGAAGGAAAAAAATGGAGAGAGAGAGAGAGAGAGAGAGAGAGAGAGAGAGAGAGAGAGAGAGAGAACGCATTATGAACTAACTCCCGGTGTAATACGACTTCCAATCGTCTATATAAATATGGAAGGAAAATCATCAACCGCCAATTGACATTTATATAAACCGCCAATTGACATTTATATAAAATAAGTTTGGAAAGAAACCATATAAATTAATTCAAATTATATGATAATATTTGGCAAAAGAGTCCCATCTTCTCTCAAAATCGAATCGAAGATCAAAAGTTCTACTACTATATTTTTTTTCCAAGCTAGGACATGGCATTACTTGAGAAAACCACTGAATTAATGTAGGGACAGATGTATCTTTCCATTTCAATAAAGTAGCCCTTCTAGACAACAATGTGACAAATGCAATCACATGTTGGTCTGAAGATGAAATACCCTGAATATTATGCGGAACTATTCCAAGTAAGGTAGTCAATGTATTAGCTTGTAAATTAATTTTCAGAGATTTAGAAATTGTACATATAACGATTTCCGAAAAAGATTTTAATGAAGAACATGACCAGAACAGATATGACAAATTGGCTACTTCAGTTTTACACCTATCACAATAATTGTCTGTGTTAGGGAATACTTTAGATAATCTCTCCTTTGTTAAATAATCATCGTAAACAATTTTAAAATGAATTAAACAGTGATTGGCACATATCGAAGAAGAGCTAATCATTTTCAAATCTCGCAGCCAATCTTCAGTAACAAAGGTCATATTAAGTTGTCTCTCCCAATCTTGTTTAATCTTTAGTGAGAGGTCATCTTTCTGCAGTAAAAATAAATTATAAATTCAACCAATGGAATTTCTCACTAAATGATTCATATTTAAAATAGTATCCAACAAATTAGATTCTTGCTTATATGGAAACTTCGATAAGTATTTTTGTGAACAAAAAGTCTAACCTGAAAATATTGTAGGAAGGCAGTTGGAATTTAACCCAGATGAAGATAAGGTGTTGCACAACGAACGGACAAATGTAGGGCGACAGTTCACTGTTAAGGGAAAGTTCATGAATGGTGCTGCTAAGCAGAGAGATCTTGGGATTCATGGTCATTGCTCCTTGAAAGCGGTTATTCAGGTCGATAAGGTGGTGAAGAATGCTTATTGAATGCTGTGATTAATTGGCCCAGACATTGAGTTCAAAAGTCAGGAGGTTATGTTGCAAGTTTAAAAAAACTCTGGTTATTGCCACATCTAGAGAACTGCGTGCAGTTCTGGTCATTGCAACGTACTACAGGAATTTGAGGCTTTGGACAGGGTATTGCAGAGGTTTAGTAGAACATTGCCGATGTTAGACGGCACCTAGCATCACGAGAGACTATTTAAACTGGGATGTTTTCTCAGAAGCGCCGGAGGTTTAGCGGAGTTCTGATAGAGGATGACAAGTTTATGAGAGGCAGAGATACAGTAGAGAGAGAGTACTTGTTCCACAGAGTTGAAATATCTCATGCCAGAAGGCTTGCAATGAAGGTGAGAGGGCTAGCTTTTCACTCAGAGAGTCGTGGATACCTGTAATGCTCTGCGTGGTAGGGTGGCAGAAACAAATACATCATAGACTTTTAATAGACGTCTGGACAAGCACGTGGATATGTGGAAGATAGAGGGATATAGACAAGGAGTAATTGCTGTTTTGCGCATTTTTGATTATCATTTTGCAGGTTCGGCACAACCTTCAGTGCCGAATGGTCTGTTCCAGTGTTATGCTGCTTGTCACAGTCTCGACCGTTAATTCCCCATTTTCTCCTAATTTCCTTTGATGGCGGCACACCTGGTTTTCATCAAGACCTGCAGCATAAGAACCCCGGCTTTGCACCCACTAGTTGCCAGATCGCTAGTTTTTCCACAGTGGTAATTGACGTTTCCTGGCCTCTTAGGATTGTGTGTTCTAAGTCTTTGCAGCAGTACCGAGATTTACCTGTGAAACTCAGTCTTTCCGTGTCAAGGTATGTTTTCCAAGTTCTACTTCAGTTCCGAGGGTTGCCTGTGAAACTCCGTCTCTCCGTGTCAAGAGAGGTATTGTCTGCCGCTTTCTTTTCTACGCTTCGTGTCGAGATATTTCTGCCTGCCTTCGGCCTTCCTACACACCGTCCTGTATGCCGTTCAACTCTCAGGACCTCGTTTGCATCCTAACTTAATCTCCGGGCCTGTGTCCAGCTTTTCGGTTCGCCTCGTTCCTTGCAACACTGTTGTATGTTCTATGCACTCCCATTGCACTTTGACCAACGCTTTTGAAAGCGTCAACATTACAATTTTATTATTTTTTTTTAATTTTCCAATCACCTTAAAATACATGCCAACATTGCAGTTGCCCTCCTTACTACTAACTCAACCTGCACGTTAACCTTTAGGTAATCCAGTCAAGGACTCCCAAATGTCTATGCAGCTTGTCCTTTGAATTTGCTCTCTGTTTAATAAATAATATGCTCCCCTATTCATCTTATCAAATTGTATGACCATCCACTGTCCGACACCATATTCCATCTGACACTCTGTGCCCATTATTTTATCTGTCTAAGTCCTTCTGAAGACTTTCTTGTACCTGAATACTACCAGCCTCTCTACCTACCTTCACATCGTCCGCAAACGTAGCCACAAGGCATTGATTTCAATGGTACCAATGTCGACCCCTGCAGAACAACGACAGGGAACCAGAAAAGGCACATTTCTTCCCTTTGTTTGCTTTCTACCAATCACCCAGTATACTATCCATGCTAGCATATTTCATGTAATAGTATGGAATCTTATCTTATTAAACAACTTTATTTGCGGCACCCTGTCAAAGTGCTTCAGAAAATCCACGTAAACAGCATCGACTGACTCTGCTCTGGCAATCTATTCTATTCGTCCCACAAAGAATTACAACTGGTTCGTCATGCAAGGTTTCACCTTGAGAACATCATGCTGACTTTTCTCTATTTTGTAATGAGACCTTAATTACGCAGGATCCTCATCAATAACAGTGTACTGCAGCATCTTCTCAACGACCGATATCTGGCTAAGTGGCTTATAATTTCCTTTCTTCTGGCTCCCTCCCTTCTTAAATAGTGATGTGACATTTGCAATTGTCAAGTCCTCCGGAACGATACCAGTATCTCGTGATTCTTCAAAGTTTACAACTGCCTTTACAATATCGACAGCTATCTTGTTCAGAACCGTACGTATTCGTTCTGGTTCAGGTGAATTACCTACCTTCAGATATTTTAGCTTCCCAAACAACATTCCCCTCTTAATAACAACCACACTCACTTCTGCACTTTGACACTTTCACATCACTGGCGTTCTTCTCATGTCTCCCACAGGACCGACGAAAAATACCTGTATGATCATCCGCAATTTATTTGTCTCTACATGACAATGACTAGGGATAGATTTTCTTCATATATCTTTTTCTTTCTCTTCTCGCAGCATCTTCAGTTGCATTCCGTTGATTTGCACAGCTTCCAAATCCTTTAACTTCGCGCCAATTTTGGTTATATTGTATGCCCTCCCATTTCGTTTTACGCATTCTTGCCAGCCTTTGTTGTCTTATACTCCCTTTAGAATACATTTTTATCGTTGCTCTCAAAAACTCCAGGCATTGCTTTTCTGTCGTCATCAATGATAGTGAACCATTCCAGTTAATATTGGACAGCTGCTCTCTCTTGCTTCCTTTACTCGTCTGTAATACTTAATGCTGCATCTAACTTGATCTTCCCCTTCTCAGTCTTCATGGTGAATTATGTCATTTAGGAATCATTGTCTACTTTATTTACCTTAAAGTCTCCAATCAAATCGGTTTCATTACACAACACCCATTCCAGAATTGTTTCTCCCCTTGTGGGCTGCACCACAAGATGCTCCAAAATTGAATCTCATGAGCATTAAGCATATTAACTCTTTTACGATCCAGCACCAATCTGATTTCACCAACCTATCTGCATATTGAAATCCCACAATTACTATCCCTGCTCTTTTTGCTTGTCTTTTCCATCTCCCGTTGTAATATGTATTCCAGATCCTGACTATTTTTGGAGGCCTGACCATTACTCCCAACAAGGATGTTTTAACCTTACGTTCCTCAACTCTACCCACAAGGATTCTACACCTATTGATAGTACGCAAATCTCGTTCGAAGTACTTGTTGTATTTACTTATTTATTATTTACGAATCGTCCTATTTATTTAGATATTTATTTATTCATTTGTTTGTTTGTTTGTTTATGTTTTTATTTTTTTATGAGGATTCATCCACCCTCTCCGCTTAGCTGCCTATTCATTCGATACAATGTTTGTCATTCAGCGTTCATCTACCAACTATGAACTTTCAGCCATTACTCGGTGATGCCCAAAACGTTGTGCCTGCCAATTTGTAGTTTTTTTATATGTAGGTAATATTTCTAATATTACCTATATTTTGCCATTTACCAGAGCACGCCGGAGCCGTCTGTCCTGGGTTATGCTTCCAAGTTGTCCATTGATGTAACTTACCTTCTTGGTCAATTGTTCATCTTCCTGGCGTGAGGCCTTTTAGTGCGTCTGTTGGGGCTTCTGTCACAAATGGTTTTATGAGATGCTGTTGCTATTGCCATGCCCAAGCTTCCCACATTCACATCCGGCTTACGGCCGTTCATGTCGGTGTTGAGAAGTCTCATGCCTTCATAATATCTCCATAAACCACAGCTGGACCAATCTTGTTTGACTCTCAGTGACAATTCCACGTAATGACTTAATGGTATTCCAGAATCTCGTTCTGAAAAAAGAAAAAAAAAACAACAAAATATGTGTAGGCCGCCCCACTGCTTGATTAAACCTTCTTGAAACGCTGCATGGCCAGTCCTTTTTATTCAGTACAAGATTAAATGTAAACTACAACTGTGGAAGTAATAAGACAGGAGCCGCATTTTTCTTCGTTCACTGATACAGATTCCATGCTCTTGTTGACAAACGTATCCACTTCCTTGCTGTTCATTATATTACGTTGAGAAATTATCATTGCCTTGCATCCGACGCCATGATAAAGATTAGCCAATAGTAAGCTTTCCCATCTGCAGCCTTGCTTTGGTTCTGGTGCTCATGGACTCCTCCACAAATTTCTTTCTGAGTAATGATTATTCTACTGATTCACAGTCAACCCCGATCTCCATTAACGGGCAGACATCGGAAACAACGCCTCCCGTCTCCTTACTCACTCCTGCTTGAGGTAACTACCCATTCCTCCTCAATGGTTTCCAGTATATCAATGATTTGACTTGAAATATTTTCCTCTGCTTGCAATTATTAACCATCGCTGCCCTTCCCAATGATGCTACTGCCCATCAGCCGTTTAATTCTTCACAACATCTGTCTCTCACTTCTGGTAACTCCGCTAGGTTATTTTATAGTCATAACCATCTCTACCCTGTGATCCGTAAACTGTTCCTCTCCACACAACTGTCTAAATGCATCTTTAATCAAAGTTCAAAGTAAAATTTATCATCAGAGTACATACACGTCACACATATATCCCTGAGATTTTTTTTTTATTTTCTGCGGGTATGCTCAGCAAATCTATTGAATAGTAACTGTAAACTGGAGCAATAAAAGAGCAAGTTAATCGAAAAGAACAATGCTTAAATGTAAGTAAAAATAAATAGCAAAAAATAGAGAGACCATGAAATAACTCTACCTACAAGGATTGAATCTTATCTTCCTTAACGTTAGATCTTTGGTTGTGGGACCATCCCAATATAACAGTTCAATTATATTATTTTCTTCAAGAACATCTGCGAGAAAAGAGCTTTGATGACAGATACTGCTCTCCTAAAACGGAGTTTGACGTAGAAGTGCTCAGTGGTTGAGTGAGCTTTACCCCTGATGTACTGCACCGTATCCAGTATCTTTCGTGGGATTTTCCATTTAAGGGCTTTAGTTAAGAGCTGTCATACCAGGCAGTAATGCAGCCAGTTAATACACTTCCCACTGCACATCTATAGAAGTTTGTCGTAAATCTATAAATGTTGGAACTGTCAAATGCAAGATCGCTAAATGTAATTTCCAGTACACAGTTGTAATGGAGAACAAAATAATGGTTGCTCGAGATCTCATGCAATATAAAAACACAATAAGATACAATAAATATAAATACATAGAATGTTTTATATAACTGATACGCAAAGATTGATTTTAGACACATAAGAAGTAATTTTATAGGCCCCTTTCCGTTCTATAATTGAAGGACATAAGACAGGGGTAACATGTGTTGACGTGATTGACAATCAACTAACGGCCTGGAGAAAAGCTGAAGTATGGATTTTTGGTTTTCTCAGTGACATATATTTACTTTTGGGCCAATGAAGAGATTGGAGATTCGGAAAGAGCTGACCGCAGTCGACGTCAATGACTTGTCCAAATGACCTACAGGTGGCATTCCCTAGGCGCACAAAAGGTGAGGAGCTACGAATAGAATTTAGGAACAGTTGGAAAGGAGATAATGAGCAATGTGCAAAAGATTAGTTCACCCTTTGGAGTATCCAGTTTGTGAAACAAGTTGTCATCCCATTTTTCAGTTACCTGCCGATCTCTTAGTGTCCTCGGCGCTCTCTAGATTCCGCCCGGAATGGATTGAACACACCACCCGGTAATTCAACTTCATTCCATTTTTTCTCACTGTCATCCTATCAGCCAATGGGAAGTTTTCTCTTTCTCCAATCTACGTTACATAAAAATCTATTCACTGAGAACCACAGAGAAGATATTCACATGGCATCATTTACTGTATCTCCAGACACACTCGAAGACAGTGTGTTTGTCTGCGTCCATCATCCCAGGCCCAGGACATCTCTGCAGGAGGTCCTCACAGCCGATCCTTGTGGTGAAACACCTTCAACTGCTTCAACAAGACTGGTCTTCACCCAATATACCCAAAGACTTGGCATTCACAGTGGTTTGTGCAAATAAACTCCAGATCTTCACCACCCTCTGACCAAAGAAATAGCTCCTCATCTCAGTTCTAAAGGGATGACCCATTCTGTGGCTGTCCCTTCTAGTCCACTATTCCCCCACCATAGGAAACATCCACCCGATGTCCACTCCATCCAGGCCTCTACGATAGATTTCAACAAGATACGCCCTCATTCTTCTGAACAGCTGCGTGTACAGACCCAGATCCATCCATCGCTCCTCATACCTTATAGCTATTTTATTACAGGAATCATACTTGCGAACCTGCTCTGGACTCTCTCAATGTCAGCACATTTTTCACATAAGGGCCCAGAAACGGCTCACCATATTACAAGCGTTATCTGACCAATGTTGTTAAATCTTCAACCTTACATCCTTACTATTGCTATATTGCATTTGCCTTCTTTGCTATTGACTTAACTGGCAAGTTAGACTTAGGCAATCATCTATTCCGTCTCTAAATTTTCATGGCATATCTGCATTCTGAAGCTTGGCTCGTCTAGAAAATCGTCTGCGTCTTTCATCCTTCTACCGACGTACACGATAAAGCAGCTCCCCACATTGCACTCAATCTATCAATTTTTGGTCCATTCTCCGAAACAATCTAAGCTCTGCAATCCTTTCCAGAGCGCCTGCTTCCCCCACACTACCTGCCCTTATAGCTATCTTTGTATTGTCGGCAAATGTGGACACAAAGCCCGCAATTACGATATCCAACTCATTGGCATGTAACCTTAAAAGAAATAGTCCCACCATGGACTCCTGTGGAACCCCACTGGTGAGCAGCAGCGAACTGAGAAAGGCGGACTTTATTCCCATTCTTTACCTCCAGCGGATGATCTAACCTATTCATGCTAGTATCCTTCCTCTAATAACTTATGTAGGATTCTCAGTAATGTTAACTGCGAAGGCTAATGAATTGGCTCTCTGTAGTGTTATAATAAAATGGCTTTTCTGTAGTGTTAAATGAAAAGGCTTCTCTGTAATGTTAAATGATGAGGAAATATTTCTCGGTAGCTGCGCTGTTTGGGTTAAAGTTACAGATAACAGGGAACTAACCAATGATGAGTTGATCTGCTATCGTGTATTGTCGGACCGAGAAAGAGTTCGTGGTCTTTTCGGCGTGCAAGCGAGGAGAAAGGGCGATTGCGGGAGCGGCTGGGGGTTCCTGGACAGCGGATACCAGAATTTGACGGTTCCGATGCTGTGGGAGTTTCGGAGGTCTGTTGTGGATTGATCGGGAAGGCGTGCGCTCCAACCAATTATATTTTGTGCACAAGACTGATAAACTTACTGAGTAGAGCCTTTGTGTTATTTGTTTCTACGAACCGGCAATAAACTGGACCGGTCAAAGAATACTGAGGCTGTCTACAAGAAGGGTCAGAGCCGTCTCTATTTCCTGAGGAGACTGAGGTCCTTTAACATCTGCCGGACGATGCTGAGGATATTCTACGAGTCTGTGGTGGCCAGTGCTATCACGTTTGCTGTTGTGTGCTGGGGCATCAGGCTGAGGGTAGCAGACACCAACAGAATCAACAAACTCATTCGTAAGGCCAGTGATGTTGTGGGGATGGAACTGGACTCTCTGTTGGTGGTGTCTGAAAAGAGGATGCTGTCTAAGTTGCATGCCATCTTGGTGAATGTCTCCCATCCACTACATAATGTACTGGGTGGGCACAGGAGTACATTCAGCCAGAGACTCATTCCACCGAGATGCAGCACAGAGCGTCATAGGAAGTCATTCCTGCCTGTGGCCATCAAACTTTACAAATTCCTCCCTTGGAGGGTCACACACCCTGAACCAATAGGCTGGTCCTGGACTTATTTCAGAATTTACTGACACAATTTACATATTACTATTTAAGTATTTATGGTTCTATTACTATTTATTATTTATGGGCAACTGTAACGAAAACCAATTTCCCCCGGGATCAATAAAGTATGACTATGACTATGACTATGAGTATGATTCACAATATCTAAAAGAGTTATAAAGTGTAATCATTTAATCGTACGTTGTGTGCTGTCTGATATTTTACACTGTGAGTTTGTACCGGGGTGCATTACACAGCACCAACGCAAACGTAGACACAGTTTGACGGGCAGTCGGCAATTTCCCCTAAACGAATGTGAGTTGACAGAGCTGAGTGTTAAATTTGTGGGCGCTCGTCCGGCGATTGAATACTGTGGATTCGGTGTGATCACTCTGTTTAAAGTTGTGATGGCGACAAACGCGTTTAGCGATGGTGTGCGGCTGCGGGGGTGCCATTGAGCAATGCGTGGGTGTCGCGGAGGGTGGAGACTAGTGTATCAGATAAAGTGTTACTTCTAGGTTTGAGGACGGTTAAGGCTGTTGGCAAAGTGGAAACTGTATCGCAAAACTTTGATTTTGAGACGAGCCCAGGCCTAGTGTTCGTGCAGACGAGCGAGGACATACGAGGGGCGAAATGCCAGAGAAGATTGGCGTTCCAGGGGAGGCTTCTGCAAGCTCTCGGGGAGGGAGGAGCAGGAGCTCAGAGAGCTGAGTCACCGCTGGATGACACAGGAGATCTTAGGGAAGGAATTCTCTTGGTACTGAGGAATGAAGGGAAAGAATGGTCCGATTCGGAATATTTGGTTAGTTCCCGTTCCCCAGCGAAAGGCAAGAGTTCAGAGTTGGCTTCTGACATTACCTCCCTAGAGAGAATGGCAGAGGGGCCCTGCCATAAGATAATAATTTTCTCTGGGATAACACTCACCTCCGAACGTGAGGAGGATTATGAGACATAAGTAGAGCAAACGACGCATTTGTTAAGTGAGTGGCAGTGCTCAGATGAGGAAAAGCGACAGAGATTGGTTAAAGTTTGCCGGGAATTGCGGCTGGGGTAGTGGGAGGTGTGAAGGTTAACCAGCCCTCGGCCACTCTGGTTGACTAGCTGGAGGCCTTGGGAAGTTCTTTTGGGTTGACCGGGAACACCTCGGGGATGAGAAGCTCTCCGCGTATCTTTTTCGGCTAGAGAGACGGCTTAATCGGCCTGTGTTACGGGGGCTCATTCGGACTGAGGAGGTTGATCACCCAACAATGGATCAGGTAACTCGAGGTCCCCAGGCTGAGGACAAAATTGTTTGGAGTCTCTGGGAGAGAATACGGGTGGTCATTACCATGTGCTATAACTGTGGGAAAGAGGGCACTTCCGGAGAGAACGTGAGCGGCAAGGCGCCCCTCGGAGGCGAGTCCCCGGGCATTAAAGCAGAGAGAGATGTCGGGAAATTTAGAGGAGACCAGTCAGGGAATGGCCTTGTGTCTCTGGGGGAACACGCTCCCAGCAAGGAACCCCCGAAAGCAAAAGACCCGATTCCAGAAGGATTAAGAGGACCCTGCTCCAGCGTACCGCTACGGATAGAGGGAACCTATGCTAAAGCCATAATCGACACCGGGTCGCAGGTCACGTTACTATATCGTTCGCTTTACAACCACTATTTAAAGCATTTTCCCTTGACCTCATTCAGTGGGCTGGAGATTTGGGGTGTCAGTGCTCGTGATTATCCGTATGATGGGTGTTTATCAGTGAGACTGGAGTTTTCAGAAGCCGATATGGGAGTGTTCGAAGTTCTGGAGAGGTTAGTGCTGGTTTTTCTGGGCCCGGTGGAGATGGATCGTGATGCAATTCTGGGGGGGGGGGGGGGGGAACACTTCTTTGGTGCGGAAGCTTATGGGACCTGTAAGGAGAGAGCGGGTGAGAGCATTTGGAGACTCGGGCTATGCACTAGTGTTTCGAGCTGCTGTTGTGGAAGTGCAGAGCCGTCCTGAGTCGGATACAGAATGTAAACGAAGGACTGTGTGGTGCACCCAGTCGAAGTAGCGAGATTGATGGCAAACCCCAGATTTCCCGGAGTGCCTGATGGCGAGGCCCTTTTAGTAGACGCCCCAGAAGACCTCGAGGGGGAGTCGCGATTTCAGATTGCGGTGCTGGTGAGGCCCAAACTGCAGAGGCCCTCGGTGGTACAGGCCAGCATGATGGCTGTGATTGTCATGAGCACCGCGAACAGAGAGATCACCACATTTGTTCCCGGTGACGGCAATGATTTGCGCCCCCGTGAGGCGTGCTGGGGGGAAACTATCGGAAAACAGGGGCCTTTAACTTTGGGGACTCTCCTCTACGGCCGGGTTGGAAGCAAAGGCTGGAGGAGAAGATTTAAAGCTGGAAGATTTTTTTTCACCCTTGGCGAGTTTGATGTGGGTTTTTCCAAGAGCACTCGCCACGCCATCCGGGCGACCGAGGATACCCCGTTTAGAGGCAGATGTGCAAGATGTGCGGCAGCAATTGCGTAAATTGAGGGAAGCTGGGATCATCTCTGAATCCCGAAGCTCTTATGCGTCCCCAATAGTAGTGGCCCGGAAGAAGAGCGGAAAGGTGCGCATGTGTGTGGACTATGATTCTGAACCGGGGCAGCTTCCCTGACCAGTATACGGTCCCGATGGTCGAAGACGCGCTGGCCTGCCTGAATGGGGCGAAGTGGTTTAGTGTGCGAGACTTGGTTATTATCAGATCCCGATGAGTGAGGCCGACAAAGGGAAGACGGCATTTATATGCCCTCTGGGATCTTTCTAGTTTGGAAGGATGCCTCGGGGCATTTCGGGAGCCCCGGCCACCTTTAGAGGGTCATGGAGAAGACGCTGGGGAATTTGAATTTGCTTGAAGTGTTGGTGTATTTGGATGAGTTGGTAGCATTTGGATCCACCTTGGAAGAACAGAAGCGAAGTTACTGAACGTGCTCAGTCGACTGAAGGAGGAGCGGGTAAACATTCCCTGGAGAAGTGCCAGTTCTGCAACACGTCTGCTAACTATGTTGGACACAGAATCTCGCGGAATGGAGAATCTACACACCCGGCTAAGTCAGAAGCGATGACCACGTGGCCGAGGCCCCAGACTGTGAGCGCCCTGCGCACGTTCTTGGGGTTCTATGTTATTATTGGAGATTCGTGAACGACTACGCCAAAGTGAGTCACCCCTTCAAACAGCTTCTGCGGGAAGAAAGGGAAAGGGAAAAGGGGACGGGTGGTTGGAGAATATCTCAACCCGTCGGAGCCCCTTCGGACAGAGGTGGGATGCTAACCGTGAGGAGGCTTTTAAATCGCTGCCGAGATGTTGCCACAGGCACCGGTGCTGAGTTTTGCCGACCCACGATTGCCCTATGCATTACACACCGATGCCAGCCGAGAGCGATCAGGGACCGTTATGAATCAGGAACAGGGCACGAGTTGAGGCCTGTAACGCTTGTGAGGCGGAGTTTGTCTCCCTCCGTGAGAAACTATCCCACCAACAAGCTGGAGTTCCTGGCGTGGAAATGGACGATGGTCGATAAGCTGAGTGACTGTCTCTACGGGGCCAAGTTCGAGGTGAGGATGGACAACAACCCTCTAACGTCCATCTTTCCTCGGCGAAACTGGATGCTACAGGGCCATCGCTGGTTGGCGGCCATTGTCGGTTTCAGATTTCAGCCTGAAGTACCGGCCAGGGAGCCGGAATGTCGATGTGGACGCTTTTCCCGACGGATGCATGAGGAACTGGAGAGGGAACAGGAGTGGGAAACCAGTCCTGCATCTGGGGTGAAGGCCATGTGTTAGTTTGCTATTACCGTGAAGGCCGAGGAAAAGGAGAGGCCGAATCGTGCAATGGACTCACTGGGGGCTTGCGATGACACCCTACCCCCAGCTTACCGTGAGCTGACTGCTCTGAAGACAAAACAGCTGCCGGAATTATGTCCTGGGGAAGTGGCAGCTGCTCAGCGAGATGATCCGGGGATTGACACTAGTTGGTACGCTGTGGAATAGGGGGATATGGAGCGAGCGGAGAAGAGGAAACACTTTTCGGTGCCTCCATTACTGAGGGAGTGGCCTCGGTTGAAGTTGAAGAACAAACTTTTCTACCGGGTAACGTCACCCCCGAACCGACCTCGGTGTTGGGAATTGGCCGTATCTGAGAAGTATCGGAAGATCGCGTTGAAGTCAGAGCACGATGATTCTGGACATTTGGGGATGGAAAAGACACAATTTGGCGGACAGACGGCGGTCTCCTCCGAGACGAACGTGAGTTGATAGCGCTAAGTGTTACATTTGTGGGCGCTCGTCCGGTAATTGACTTCTGTAGAGGTGTGTGTCTACTCTGTTTAAAATACAATTGCGATAGCGAAAACCGCATTTCAGCGATGGTTTGCGGCTGCGGGGGTGCCAGTGAGCAATGCCTGCGTGTTGAGCGGAGTGGAGACTAGTCTATCGGAGGAAGCGTTGCTTCGAGTTTTGAGTACGGTTAAAGATGTTGGCAAAGTGGAGACTCTATCGCGAAAATTTGATTTTGAGACACGTACGGACATAGTGTTAGTGCAGACAAGTGAGGACATAAGAGGGGCGGAGTTGCCAGAGGAGATTGACGTTGCGGGGAGGCGGGACCATGGCGCCTGCTAATTGTCGGAGGGGGAAGAGCCGGAGTTCAGCGAGCTCAGTCGCCACCAGGTGAGGGAGAGCATCTCAGGAAACGAATTCTCTCTCTCTCTTGTAAAACACAGTTCATAAGGGATAAATCAGGATTCCGTCACACCCTCCTCCTTTTAGGAAAAAAAAACAATGTACAAGCAACATTTTTAGCTTAACTGTAGATCACAAAGTTTGAAACTATACATGTATAATTATCAGATAACAGAGCAAAACGTGTACAATTTCTAACTTAACATCTAGATAAATAATCAGCTATAATGTTGTCAATTCCTTTCACATGTTTTATTTTCAGGTCATACTCTTGCAAGATCAGACTCCAGTTTAATAACCTTCTATTCTTATTATTCGTCTTAGTTAAAAACACCAATGGATTATGATCCGTGTAAATCACCAGTGATTTCAGGGCAGGGCAAACATAGGCTTCAAAATGTGTAAAACCAGAATAAGTGACAGCAACTCATTTTGCACAGTAGAATAATTTATCCGGTGAGCATTAAATTTCTTCGAGAAATAAGCTACTGGATGTTCAACGTCATCATCATCCTTTTGCAACAATACTGCCCCGGCAACGTCATCACTTGCGTCTACCGCCATCGAAAGTGGTTGATTAAAGTCCGTTGCTTTGAGTACAGGAAGGTAACACAGAATAGTTTTCAGGCGTTCAAATGCCTCCTGGCAAAGGTCCATACAAATTTTTCACTATTCCCCACGAGTTTCGTTTGGGGGAGAGCGATTTCTGCGAAGTTCTTCCAAAATTTATGGTAATACGAAACCATTCCTAAAAAAAAACCTTCTGAAAGCTTTCTTGTCCGTCGGAATGGGAACCTCAGTTTGAACCTTGGTTGTTCAGCCTGTTGGCCATGGCCTACCACATAGCCGAGATATGTAACCGTGGCATGGAACAAATTCACTGTTATCGAGGTTCACGGTAAGATTGGCATTGGAAAGTCTGTCAAATAGTTTTTCTACTGCTGCAATATGCTCTTCCGACGTGTCATTCCATAAACCATATCATCAATATAAGCCCCTGTAGTTTCTAAATGTCGGATCACTGAATTGATCATCCTTTGAAATGTCCCTGGAGCATTTTTCATCTCAAAGGGTAAAACACTGCGTTCAGACAGTCCATATTGTGTCACAAATGCAGATATTTCTCTACCTCGTTCTGCCAAAGGAGCACCCCAATACCCTTTTAACAGGTCAATCGTTTTATGGTATTTAGCGTTTCCTACTTCATCAATACAGTCTTCCACTCTCTTTCCTTGATCTCTCTTGCTTCCAATTTCATGTTCAACCATTTTACTTTTTCGAAAATTCATCTGTAGGGATGCTGCTTCATCCGCTCGGCTGAGCCTACAATGACGTCATGCACTGCAGCTGTGCATCGTCTTGGAATGACAGGGAATACATTTTTAGACTTACTAATTAAGCCTTTCAATTGTATTTTTTTTTTTTTGCTGCGCAGACTCCAACTGATGGACCTAGTTATTTTTTTTTTCAAAAACAATAGTGTTTTTGTGCCTTGTGGAGATTATCTGGTATCTCGGTACCAGGGTCACAGCTTCATTTGTTTTCATAACAGTACTCACAGATGGTGTTACCGTGTCATGATAAGGTTTAAGCATGTTTACGTCAACGACTTGAGTAGCCTTCCTATCAAACCAGTATTCCATTTTAATATGAGAGTCTTGCAAATTTTGCTTTGCAAAGTCACAAGCCTTGTTAAGCCTTTCTCGAAATTTCAAAACATAATCCAGGACACTGACACATACTTCCGGACCAGACCACTGTTCTCTGAGCAAGGTCAAAGGTCCTGTGGGCCTGTGGCCGAAAACATGTTCAAACAGATTAAACCCCAATGTTTCTTGAATTGAGTGTCTAACAGCAAATAAGAGTACGAGATCCCCCTCATCCCATTTTTTTTTCCATTTTCCACACAATATGTTTTAATCATGGTCTTAAGAGTGGAGTGGAACCGCTCCAAGGCTCCCTCGGATACTGGGTGATATGCAGATGATACAATGTGCTTAGCTCTCAGTTCTCTAAATATTCCCTGGAATGTTCTCGAAGTAAAGTTTCTACCCTGGTCAGATTGAATTTCTTTGGGCAGACATATCAGTGTGAAAAACTCGATGAGTGCTTTTACCACAATCTTGGCCTGGATGTTTCTGAGAAGCACTGCTTCAGGGAACATAGACGCAGCACACATCATTGTTAACAAGTACTGATGACCAGTTTCAGGCTTTGTCAATGGGTCAACACAATCCACTATGACCTTAGAAAAAGGGTCACCAAAAACAGGTATCGATTTAAGTTGTGCTACTTGAATAACCTGATTAGGTTTCCGCACACCCTGGTAGGTATGGCAAGTCTTGCAAAAATTCACAACATCCTTTCTTAAATTAGGCGTGTAGAATTCCTTCATAATTATGCTTATTGTCTTTCTCACACCAAAATGTCCACATAAAGGCATACTATGAGCCATGTTTAGAATCTCACCTCTGTAAACGTTGGGAACCACAACTTGACGTTCAATGGCCCAACCCTCACTTGCAGGCATAGTGGCTGTTCTCCACTTCCTCATTAAAACCCCATCCTTAAGATAATATACTACCGACTATCTCTGAACTTCCTCTTCTATTAGAGCTGTCTGCCTTAAAGCCACAATTTCAGAATCTCTATTCTGTTCTTCTATAAATTCCTTCCCAGATAAGGACAATCCTTTCTCACCCTGCTTACGACCGAAAGCCTGTTGTAACATGGAAGGCAGATAATCTGTGACAAATCATCATGATTTCAACCCCTGGTTTTGCTATCATGGGCCTCAAAATCCCGCTGCCCGAGCTATATGCATCAACAGACTTTTTAGACATGCTTCGAGTGACTACACAGGCAGGGTAAACATCAATCTTTCTGTGTGGGTCATTAGCAACAGCTTTGCTCGTTAGCTGAACTGCTGAATAAGCATCAACTTGGATAGGTGACCACCTCCCCCCAATGTTTACTAAACTCAACACTATCACCAGACTTACAAAAACCATGTGTATAATGTGAAAAAAATCCCAAACAATCCATTTATTTTATTTCTACAGCCTTTATCTCGATCTGTCTCCATAGTAATCTCTTCAAAAGGCTTCTCAAAACCAAAACAATCCTTCTTCTCCACATCACATTCGTGAAAAACAACTCCATAACTTTGAAGGCGTTTACATGCAAATGTTAAAACAAAACTCAACAGAGTGGCACATACTTCTTTAGCAAGCCATTGTCCTGAAAGCAGGGTCAAAGGTCGCGAAACCAACCCAAACTTCACATGTACTTTATTCAAAAGTCCAGA